>NC_064644.1:311322437-311625467 GCF_023864345.2 Schistocerca serialis cubense | reverse complement strand
ATATTGTGATCCAGCGGGACGTGAAGCAGCGACAAAGTACCTAAATGAGTTTTCATATCTGCTTCTCTACTCATTACGCTAAACCGATCATGAATGATGCATAACCATTCTTTGCATCTTACCATGTCCTGAAAGCTTTAATCGAAAATATGTATTATTACCTGACATTTAATTATAACATATTGTACCAAGAACAATGCGTTTTTTTATGCAACCTTAGTGTGCCGTTGCCCTGAAATTGCCTACTTCCATAATACTTACATAAATACAATAATTCTTAAACCACCAATATGTTACCGGTAATTTTATTACAACAAATCGTACAATGAACGACGGGTTTTCGAGATATCTTCAATTTGCTGGTGCTTAGAAACAGTATATGCAACATATATACATATGGTCCTCAAATTAAAGCGAATATGGCGTCACAGGTCTGTACCTGAAGAGAAATGGCGTCATGAGTGGCGTTCATCCACCTCACTGGTCTACGTTCAAACGCCCGTTCAGAATATCTGATATGCTAGATATTGGTCTGCAAGGTCGGAAAGTCTTCCCAACATGCGCTTTCCTCTCTATGACGTCAGAAACTCAGCACACTCAACGTTCTAATGTATACGGTTCTTGTGCCAACGGTTTTATGCCACGCTCCTTACAATCTTCATTGGAGTTCCTCGTGCTAGTTGAGGACTTTTCCCTGCAAAGTATTTTTTCGTAAGCTCTCTAAAAACTCTTTTTGTGTTTTATTAATATCTTGGTTTCTTGTGGTCTTAAGTTTGCTAATCAGCGTTCTGTGAACTATGTACCGATTTGATGCATGACCAGTCAGGTTCGGGGAGAGCATAGGAGCCAAAACATATATATATATACAGGAGGAATGGTAAATATTTTCGCAGACAGCAGTATAGACTAATTCGAATACAACATTCTATATAACATATATCGCATTTTTATTGGTTACGGAGATAAGTATTTATTTTACGTGTCTAGTATTCCAGTTGCTATGGGTTTATTTATCAATACTGATTTTTGTTTAGAATTTCCAGTTGTGAAGTTGTGCTTACGTTTACATAATTAAATTTTTCAAGTATCATTCGTGGACCATTTCTACTGTATCGTTCACGCGTACCGCAGGTAAAGGCTTAGGACAACAATAAGAAAACCTCGCGAGAAATACATGCTTTAACATAAATGCAGATGGCAGCCAAGTCTGCAGTTTACGCTGTTGTATTTGAAGACGAACAGCACCAGTGCAACGTCCTCAATACGTTGCAAGTGTCAGCCGATGTCAGAACAGTGCTCTGTGTAGTTGTGAAAGCTTTATGTCGGAGCTAAGTGAATTCGAACGTGGGAAAATTGTTGGTGCTCGTACGGTGTGGGCTTCTGTCAGCATGGTAGCTAAAGTGTTTGGTAACCAAGATTTACACTGCTTACAGCTAAAGCGAAAAATCGTCAACCAGTAAGTCACAACGCAGACGAAAGTGTTTGTTGAGTGATCGTGACAGACGATCATTGAACTGGATTCTGACGAAAAATAGGAGCACGATAGCTGCAAAAGTCACTGCAGGCGTGAATGTGGCACTCGCGAACTCTGTCAGCCCTAAAACAACGCGAAGGGACCTCCATAAATAGGAAATAGCACAGTGATCTGGAATTATAAAAACCTGAACTACGGAGCAATAGAAGAATGCCATTTTGTCGGATGAGTCCTTTTCCACACTTTTTCCATAAAAAAAAAAAATGGCTCTGAGCACTATGGGACTCAACTGCTGTGGTTATCAGTCCCCTAGAACTTAGAACTACTTAAACCTAACTAACCTAAGGACATCACACACATCCATGCCCGAGGCAGGATTCGAACCTGCGACCGTAGCAGTCGCACGGTTCCGGACTGCGCGCCTAGAACCGCGAGACCACCGCGGCCGGCCTTTTTCCAACGTCTGGTAGAGTTTACATCCCAAGAGTGAAACATGGCGCGGAAACGGTGACGAATTCGGTAACCACATCGTCGTACTCCATGGGGCCCATGGTTACTCTGCGATGTCGCATTACCTCCGAGGATTCATTGACTGTTGTGGGTGATAAGGTCCAACCCACGGACAGAGTTCCCCAATGGTGTTGCTGTGTTCCAACACGTCAGAGCCCCTGTTCAGAGAGATCGCTTAGTCCAGGACTGGTTTTGTGAACAGGAGGATCAATTTTCGCATCTCCCCTGGCCAACACAGTCACCAGATCTCAAAGTTATTGAGCCTCTGTGTTCTACTTTGAAGGGAAGAGTGTGTGATCGCTGTCCACCTTCATAATCGTTACCATAACTTGCCACTACTTTGCAGAAAAGCTGGCATAATTTTCCCTTGATAACCGTAGTGATCTGCATTTATCCAATCCGAGACGTCTGGAAGGTAACTTGAACGCCAACGGTTTTCCTACACCACATTGGTCATGATAATATGTCGTGTTTGTGGTATTTGCATATTTTTTCTCTCTCCTGTATTTATTTTGTACGGGTTTTGTAATGGAATCGCAGATAATGCTTGTAGATAGCACGGCAGAATGTTTCCCAACGGCAAGCAAACAGATGCAAATGTTTAATAGTGTTTTCACTAAACTGCATCTAACAGGTGTACTGCCTAGCAGCAATATCTTACGGCCATCGAGGTCCCGCTACTTAACCTCTTTTGATCTTTGCCTGTTGGAGTGGGGTGGCTGAAAGGACAAGTCAATAAAGGAAAAGTTAGCACAAAAGACGAATTATGGATGGTTTCGCTTATGAAAAGTGCTGGCCTCATAAAAGAACGGAACGATGACAGAAGAGCTCCACGTGGTGTTCTCAAGTCAGTTCGAAAGGGTATTGAAGTCAAAGGTGAAACATATGACAGTTTTGTTTTTAATCATTTTCTTTGCTCAACAACTTCATGATAATTGGCTTGCGTCACGTATTAAGAGCCATATATCTGTTGGTTGGTTGATTTGGGGGGAGGAGACCGAACAGCGAGGTCATCGTTCCCATCGGATTAGGGAAGAATGGGGGAGGAGTCGGTCACGCCCTTTCAAAGGAGCCATCCGGCATTTGCCTGAAGCGATTTAGAGAAATCACGGGAAACCTAAATCAGGATGGCCGGACGCGGGTTTGAATCGTCGTCCTCACGAATGCCAGTCCAGTGTGCTAACCACTGCGCCACCTCGCTCGGTATATATACCTGTAATCAATGCAAAATTGGACACAGGTTATATGGTACATTTTATTCCGATTAAATGAAAGTATGTGGTATCTTTTCAAGTATCAAATGGCTCTGAGCACTATGGGACTCAACTGCTGAGATCATTAGTCCCCTAGAACTTAGAACTAGTTAAACCTAACTAACCTAAGGACATCACACACATCCATGCCCGAGGCAGGATTCGAACCTGCGACCCTAGCGGTCTCGCTGTTCCAGACTGCAGCGCCAGAACCGCGCGGCCACTTCGGCCGGCCTTTTCAAGTATCATACATATATGATGTATATGTGTAGACTTAAAGGGCGAATGGAAATTTGTACTAAGGCCGGTATTCGAACCCAGGTCTTCTGCTCACTAGGCAGATGCGCTAACCCTGGCACAGAGGCTGTGCGCAACTGCACACCTCCCTCCTCAGTCCAAATTCCCATTCACATCTCAGCCCACTTGTTATCCCTCCTAAACTAGAACAGCATTCCTGAGGCTCTCCAACTGTATTTGAGCAGCACCTCAGCACCAAAGAAATGGAGGATCCTGCTTCAAACCCAGGCATAGGTGCTTCTAGTCAAATGAAACTGTATGGTTCCAGAGCTCGTTTCTGGTCCCAAACATCTATGAGACGTGAATGCGAATTTAGATTGAGGAGGGAGGCGTAGCAGGTTAGTTGTGCAGTCGCGCAAAGCCTATGCTCCAGGGTGGCGCAGCGGTTAGCGCATCTGCCTAGCGAGCAGGAGACCCAGGTTCGAATTCCCACCTTGGTTCAAATTTTCGTTGTTCCATTAAATCTGTACCATCCCCTCCTCAAGTGTAAGAGGACGACAAATAAAACGAGACATGTGGGAAGAAAGTATTCACCATAATTGTCAATATATTTGGGGCCACGCGGTTTGAGGTGCCATGTCACGGATTGCGCTGCCCCTCCCGCCGGAGATTCGAGTCCTCTCTCGGACGTGGACGTGTTGTGTGTCGTTCTTAGCATAAGTTAGTTTAAGTAGTGTGCAAGTCTAGGGACCGATGACCTCAGCAGTTTGGTCACTTAGGAATTCACAAACACAATATATTTATCCCACTGTGAGACAAACAGTCAACTCCTTTATGGAAAAATGTTTGCGGTTGCCTACGAAACCATTGTTATACTCGCACTGTAGAAATCCAAAGCAAATCGAAGGCCATGAAAATCTTTCTTCCGTGCAGCAAAACATGTGGATCTCATGGGACGATAACGACTGTATTGAGGATGTATAAGGTATTTCCAGCGAAACTTCTGCGACGCAATCTAAACAACTTTGTCCAGATTTGGGCCTGCCCACTTGTTGCCGAAATTTGTTCGACTATACTGTAGAAATTTCGCTGGGAAGCCCTTACACACCCTGCCCTTGAAATTATCACATTTCTGGAGCCTTGTAGAAAGGCATTGTGGCCGCCGATGTACTTCGGACGAAAAGGTGCACGACTGGGTCCAATAATGGTTCCGTAGGCAACTGCAGACATTTTTCCGTAGAGGCACTCACCATCTTGTCTCGCATTGGGATAAATGTATTAAGAGTTGTGGCGACTACTTTCGAAATAATAAACAGTTTTATTTGACTGCTTATTATATTTACTGTTACCCCTGAAATATCGCGTCTAAAAAAGAATGAACCTAATTAAATTGAGCCAGTCCTGACGAAACTCTACCATCTGGTGAGCAAGATGTATGAGTCAGGCGAAATACCCTCAGACTTCAAGAAGAATATCATAATTCCAATCCCAAAGAAACCAGGTGTTGACAGATGTGAGAATTACGGAAATATCAATTTAATAAATCACAGGTGCAAAATACTAAAGCGAATTCTTTACAGACGAATGGAAAATCTGGTAGAAGCCAACCTCGAGTAAGATCAGTTTGGATTCCGTAGAAAAATTGGAACAAGTGAGGCAATACTGACCCTACGACTTATCTTAGAAAATACATTAAGGAAAGGCAAACCTACGTTTCTAGCTTTTGTAGACTTAGAGAAAACTTTTGACAATGTTGACTGGAATACTCTCTTTCAAATTCTGAAGATGGCAGGAGTAAAATACAGGCAGCGAAGGGCTATTTACAATTTGTACAGAAACCAGATGGCAGTTATAAGAGTAGAGGGACATGAAAGGGAAGCAGTGGTTGGGAAGGGAGTGAGACAGGGTTGTAGCCTCACCCCGATGTTGTTCAATCTGTATATTGAGCAAGCAGTGAAGGAAACAAAAGAAAAATTCGGAGTAGGTATTAAAATTCATCGAGAAGAAGTAAAAACTTTGAGGTTCGCCGATGACATTGTAATTCTGTCAGAGACAGCAAAGGACTTGGAAGAGCAGTTGAACGGAATGGACACTATCTTGAAAGGAGGATATAAGATGAACATCAACAAAAGAAAAACGAGGATAATGGAATGTAGTCGAATTAAGTCGGGTGATGCTGAGGGAGTTAGATTAGGTTCAAATGGCTCTGAGCACTATGGGACTTAACATCTATGGTAATCAGTCCCCTAGAACTTAGAACTACTTAAACCTAACTAACCTAAGGAAATCACACAACACCCAGTCATCAATTAGACTAGGAAATGAGTTTTGCTATTTGGGGAGCAAAATAACTGATGATGGTCGAAGTAGAGAGGATACAAAATGTAGACTGGCAATGGCAAGGAAAGCGTTTCTGAAGAAGAAAAATTTGTTAACATCGAGTATAGATTTAAGTGTCAGGAAGTCGTTTGTGAAAGTATTTGTATGTAGTGTAGCCATGTATGAAAGTGAAACATGGACGATAAATAGTTTGGACAAGAAGAGAATAGGAGCTTTCGAAATGTGGTGCTACAGAAGAATGCTGTATATTAGATGGGTAGATCACATAACAAATGAGGAGGTATTGAATAGAATTAGGGAGAAGAGGAGTTTGTGGCACAACTTGGCTAGATGAAGGGATCGGTTTGTAGGACATGTTCTGAGGCATCAAGGGATCACCAATTTAGTATTGGAGGGCAGCGTGGAGGGTAAAAATCGTAGAGGGAGACCAAGAGATGAAGACACTAAGCAGATTCAGAAGGATGTAGGTTGCGGTAGGTACTGGGAGATGAAGAAGCTTACACAGGATAGATTAGCATGGAGAGTTCCATCAAACCAGTCTCAGGACTGAAGACCACAACAACATACTACACTGGCTGGTTACCTATTATATGATTATGTTTTCCAAGAAAATGACATTTTGCGTGTGATACCTAGGCTTCCACCAAGACGGGAGCTGCGTGGGGTCACGCAGAGCTGGCTGCTGTGGCACGTCGACTTGCATAACCACGTGAGGAGCTGTTGGGTCATCGCACCTGCGTTGAGCACCGCCCCACCACTCGGTCACACACGCATTAGCGTCAATTTTGTCTGCGAGCCCTTCAATAACTGTCTTCACGTCGGCGTTAGCATAGCGGCGCGGACATTATCGCCCCTGCGTTTAGGCCTTATGTGGGACGGAGGCTCGTATTCCTTTGTTTTCCAGCTGCGTGGTCCAGACGCCGCGCATAACAAACCTGGAACCGTACTGCGCGAGAGTACTGCAGACGTGTCATTTGTAAACACTCAAGGAGCCGAACAAACACTGCGCATTATGTAGCACCTCTTTCAACTCTCTTGGGGTCGTTGTTCCGAGTGTGCATGCCAATAGACGTTATAATAATAGAAAGTTAATCAGGAAACAGAACTAACGCTCAGGTAAACAAAGTAAACAGATTAGAACTACGCAAGAATGTTCTTTATCACAATAGTAATTCAAACTCTTTATTGAAAATGCAATATAAATTGCAAATATCAGGAATAATGGTAAATGGTAACATCATACAGTGCGAAGAGGTTGGTTACATCACAAATAACAAGCCGATTATGTGACTAATTTCTCAAATATTTTTGTAGCTGTTCATTACGGATTAATGTAGGTAACACTAGAACATGGCAGTTAAGAAAGATAAACAAAAAGTAACAGCAAATATAACAACTACACGTAACAAAATACACAAGTTTTATTGTGCAGTTCACATTAGAGATAATGATCTTTAGAGTTCCTTAGAGACTAGAAAAGAACCGCTTTAGTTACAAGAGCATTTGAAGACAGGAAACAGCTTTTGACAAACAAATATTAAAGCAACGCGCTGCTTCCCGAGCGGGAAGGCGGGCCGGTCCGTGGCACGAATCCGCCCGGATGATTAGTGTCGAGGTCCGGTGTGCCGGCCAGCCTATGGATGGTTTTTATGGAGGTTTTCCATCTGTCTTGGCGAATGCGGGCTGGTTCCCCTTATTCCGTCTCAGTTACACTATGTCGGCGACCATAATTACTCTACCATGCAAACATTTGCATTTGGGGCTCACTCGCCTGGTATGAGACGTTCCTGAGAGGGGGGGGGGGGGGGGGGGGAGGCGTCCTTTGAAAGAACCAGATCACCTGCTTGTATGCCCTCTACTGGAAGAAACGTACACAACGCAGGATTCGATGGGAGTTGTTAGGTTCTGTAAATGGCATTTATGTCTTACGTTCCACGTTATTACGAAAACAACGAAAGAAAAGCATTTCTTGCGACAAATCTTTTCATTGTTTCTCAATGTATTTTCTATAAAATACATTTCTGCTTGATTTTCAAACAATCATGATAACATTTTTCCACTCTGAAACTGAAATCTCAAAAACATGTTTTCTTTTTGGAAAAAGCAACAGTTCATTGAGGCATTGAAACCAGGTGCCCAGACAATTTTTTTTCTTTTTTGAGATAAGGGGAAAAGAATCTAAGCAATAAGTCAGACAAATACAGGCAATGAATTATTAATTCCACGTTTGTCTCTGTTAAATAATAAATTTTTTGACATGCTGTGTGAAAGCTGGCGCACTGTCGTCGTGGAGAATGATGCGATGTTTTCGGTTCTTTTTGAGACTTCATCGATGGTTTGAGGCTGACAAGTTGTTGTACCCATTGAGCATTAACTGTTCTTCTATCCCCTAACACAATGCTCGCGACATTTTCAGTGTACATCCATATACCACTCTGCAGTTTGCACTTAGGTGTCTGGCAAAGAGTTGTTCGAACTGCCTTTACACTATTCTCTAACATTCCACTCCCCAGCAGCGAGTGGCAAAAATGAACAGCTAAATATATCTGTACGAGCTCTGATTTCTCATATTTTATTATGATAACCATTTCTCCCTAAGTACGTTGCTGCCAGTAAAATATTTTTGCATTCAGAGCAGGAAATTTGTGACTGAAATTTCGTGAAAAGGCACCGCCGCAACGAAAACTGAAGCTGCTCTTGTTTGGAGTTTTTCGATTTGCTCCGTTAACCACATCTGATATCCTATAGCACACAGCAATATTCTAGCAGAGGGCGAACAAGCGAATTGTAGGTAGTCTCTTTAGAGTAACCAAAGAAGAAAAGCAAACCGATTGTTTTCATGGCAGAGTTTAGAATGAACTACTATCGTTGATTAACCTTCATCTTGGAACACCCAAACAGTTGACTGTAGCTTCATTTCCTTCTCGTACAAATGTATCCAAATTTCTCCTCCTTTTCACGATTCAGTCACGGATTTGACATTTCCTCAATCGAACTGACTGAGGATTTCCTTACACCATTTGATACAAACATGCTTTTGATCTTTCGTCGATTATGCGCAGTCTATCAGGAACAGAGCTTTTCTAAAGTTAACGTTAATGGAAAATTTAATGTACCGCAGTCCTTTTTTCTTTGGATCATCAGTTTCAATCTTCTGACTGCTTTGGTGTTGCCCTTCAAGAATTCCTTTCCCTGTGCCAAATTCTTCAGGTCAGAGTGGAACGTGGATCCATCGTCCTCAATTATTTGTTGTTTACAGTCCATTCTGTGTCTTCTCGTATAGCTTTTAACCTCTACAGCTCCATCCAGTGTCACAGAGATGTCGTAAAACGTGTCCTTTCAATGTGTGAGTTTTTCCATGTCCCTTCTTCTTGTCAATGTTTTCCAAGTGCTACTATCCAAGGATTCTGCGGAGCACTACTACATTTCTTAGCGTAGCGGTCCGCACAGTTTCCAAATCCTTCCACAGCAATACACATCAAACGCTTCTGTTCTTTCCTTTTCCGGTTTTTCCGAAATCCGCGATTCTGTTCCATAATTTTTGTGCTCCAAACCTATATTCTCAGAATGTTCAGTCTCAGATGTACCTAATGATGATCCATCTCACGGTAAGCCACATGGCGAACGCCTTCAATAACAACGCACGTGGTATCAAAAATGGTTCAAATGGCTCTGAGCACTATGGGACTATCTGTGGTCATCAGTCCCCTAGAACTTAGAACTACTTAAACCTAACTAACCTAAGGACATCACACACATCCATGCCCGAGGCAGGATTCGAACCTGCGACCGTAGCAGTCGCACGGTTCCGGACTGCACATGGTATCGGTGTTCCCTAGAGCTACAATCAGTTTTTGTTTGCCGGCACGAAATTCATCGCTGACCAACGCACGACCTCGACGTAATTCTGCAAACCAGTTCCAGCTTTTCCTAAGAGTGACTGATTACCAAAAATTGAACCAATCGATTCGAGGCGTTCTTGTCCAGTTAGGCCTTTACGAATATTTTGACAACACTGTTTTCTTCAACACTGAATATAAATATTTCTGAGCATTTTTTTCAAACAAAGGAAAAGAATGACAAATTTTAAAACAATAGTTATGTCAGATCTTAATAGTGCCACTGAGCGGCCGATTGTGAACACTTGAAAGGTGAGTCTCGCACTAAATGAAGTTCCACACCTACATCAACATCTATACTCCGCAAGCCACATTACGGTGTGTGGTGGAGGTTGCTTTGTCTGCCAGTGTCACTTCCCTCTTTTCCTGTTACAGTCGCGTATGGTTCGCGGGGCGAGCGATTGCTGGTAAGCTTCCGTGTGGGCTTGTATCTCTCTTATCTTGAAAGCCTTTTCGCGAGATATACGTCGGAGGAAGCAATATATTTGTTGACTCTTCTAGGAATGTACGCTCTCGGAACTCTAGGAGTAGACCACAACGTGATGCATAACGCCTCTCTTGCAGCGACTGCTCAAAAAAAAAAAGTTCAAATGTGTGTGAAATCTTATGGGACTTAACTGCTAAGGTCATCAGTCCCTAAGCCTACACACTACTTACTCTAAATTATCCTAAGGACAAACACACACACACACACCGATGCCCGAGGGAGGACTCGAACCTCCGCCGGGACCAGCCGCACAGTTCATGACTGCAGCGCCTGAGACCGCTAGGCTAATCCCACGCGGTGCCTGCCACTGGGTAAGCTGAGCATCTCCGTGACACTTTCACGCTTACGAAGTGAATGTGTAACGATACGTGTTGCTCTTCTTTGGAAAGGCCTGGGTAGCGTACAGTCTACCATACTACTATACCATACGTACATCGTACTATAAAATCTGTAGTAGGCTTGATCCGTTAATGGAAGTTAATCGGCTGGTGATGAAAGTTTAGAGTTTCACGTCCCGTCGACATCAGTGTCATTAGAGACGAGGCTGGCGATCACTGTCATGCGATAATTAAAATGATAAACGTCAAAATTTGAATCGCTACCGTTTTATTAAACAGCGGAGTACCGAGTGTAGGCCGACACTCTGCCCGGTAGATATACCGAGCGCCTGTTGCAGATCGGCAGGGGGCGGGGGGGGGGGGGGGGGGGGACGCCAGCGAAGTGTGTTGTTGTCCTTTTAAAGGAAGACAGGTGCTCGGCGGACGGGGGCGGTGACCCGGCCGCCCACGCAAGACCTTAGCACAGTGCCCCGCCCCACGGTGGTTACGCAACAGCAGCAGCGGCAGCCGCGGCGCCGCACCGTTTCCGTGTATCCGCCCACTGCGCCGGGTCATCTCGCGCGACTGGCGGGCGAGGCGGGCCCACGCGGCCTGCACGTGCGCGGCCGCCGGCCCGGCCCACGTGTGGCGCGCCTGCGCGTAAACACGCACCACGCACGCTGACATCGCGGCCCGGTCCGCACTCTTCTACACTACTCATATCGTTAAAAGGGCATTTACCACGTCCGCGACTCTTCCGTTGCGCGCTGCTGTGAGTAACGGTTCCAATGGGAATTAAACATGGCGAATCAGTCACATTACACTTACATCTTCGTATACTGCGGCAATTTCGGAAGTAAGACACACAATAAGATCACTTTATTGACGTACGCAGATCTCGGTCTACGCTACAGACCAATCATGTTTTGACTTCCACATTCGTTGTCTTCGCCACTTCACAACCAATTTATGAAATTCCAACCTAACCTAAACTAAACTTTGGGCTAAGCTACAGATCAATCTAGTTTAAGAGTTGTGTTATTAACTACACAGCTGTTTTAATATATTTTATTAAAGACGATCGACTTCGGTTTATGCTCAGACTACCATCGTGTCCACACCAAAGAAGGAAAAACACGTATAACAAGTGTGTAACATTACGAAACGTAGGTATTACGTGAATAGACATTAACTATACAATGTCACATAATACATGACGTATCAGAAAGAATCATCTGATTTGACACGTCTATATTTCTGGAACCCTTTCCATAGGTATTCAATATGCTCCCCTTGAGATGCACAGCATATGTGAACGCAGCATTCAAATTGTTCCCACTCTGCAGAGAGCATGTCTTTTACAGCGTCCACAGCTGCTGATAAGCGATTTCTCAGGTCCTTCATTGTTGTTGGTAACGGAGCCACATAAATAGTCTTTTATATACCCCCACAAACATTAATCACATACATCCAGGTCTGGTGACCTTAAGGACCAGTAAAGTGAGGCTGAATCATTTTGTCCAGTGCGGCAGATTCACCGCTCAGTAATTCTTTGATTTAAAGAAGTCCAGCGCGAGAAAAGAAAGTTCTCAAGCATATTGAGATATGTGTTTCTTGTAACAGTGTTCTCGGCGAAGAAAAATGGACCATACACCCTTTCCCGTGAAACTGCACAAAACACATTAAAATTTGGAGAGTTCCCCTCATGCTGTACAACTTCATGTGGTTGTTGCGCACTCCATATTCTCGCATTACGATGGTTCGTCTTTCCATTTAAATGGAGCCTTAGCTCGTCACTACACACTATGCGTGCAAGAAAACCGTCATCCTTCATCTTGCCAAGAAACGAAATTACAGAACTCCACACCTTGTTGTTAGCACCTTCACGAAGAGCTTGCAGTACCTGAATTTTGTATGGTTCCATGTGCAAACGTCGACACAACACATGCCAGACTGACATCGGGCGCATGTTGAGCTGTCCAGCTGTACGGCGAACCGATTTCTGCGAACTCCTTGTGAAACTCTGGCGGATGCGTTCGACGTCTGTGTCTGACACTCGGGGACGGCCCGGCGATTTGCCTTTACACAAATAACCTGTTTCTTGGAATTTGTTCATGCCATCGTCTAATGCTCTGTGCTGTGGGGAGGATCCACACCATACCTAGTACGAAAGTTACGCCGAACAGTTATTACTGACCCGCACTGTGCGAAACGTAGAACACAAAACGCTTTGTGTCGTTTTTCGTAATTTAATTTAACTTCAGTATTCTCGTAACGTGATGCAGGACGTAACACACATTAAGTTGATAAGAACAGATATTTTTTTCTATTTTACCAGATGATAGAATACTTAGAGGAAATATGTAGCCTGTGACATTCTGCTGTATAGGATTTCCGCGACACTTGAATGATGTGAAGACGTGTGTTTGCTGAGTAGGTACGAAAACGAGATAGTGATATATATTTGGAAAGGGTTTCGGTTTGCAGAAAGCATTTCACCTCAGTGAGTGCTCAGAAATGCCTTTGCTGCTAGAACGCTTAACGGTTCGTGGGACAGTCTAGATAGCAAGTTGTCCCGACACCGTTTTTACTAGAACTGAAGTGGGGGCACACTGCTGCTTCGTAGCGGGAACCATGTAAAACTCGAGAGTTTGCTCTTTCCAACAGTACGTTGTTCACGCACATATCTCAAATAACATAATATTTATGATACGTTTAAATCGGATAAATCTTTTTCACACACCCTGTAGTACAAAAGAGTACTTACTAAAACATCTTAGCTACGCATTTACACAATAGACATAACAGTTATCAATTGTTGACTTTTTCGTCATTAACAGCCGTATGTGCATAACATACATGTTCCATTAACTTCAGAGACGCTTGCGTGTGCTTAGTATCATGCACTAAACAGAGTAGGTCAAAGATCATCTGATGTAGATCTTAAGAGAAAGATGTGATAACTGCTGATTATTTCGACACTCGGTACATTACAGCTACCAACATAGCACACAGTGCAAGTACGAAATACACACACTAGATTTACAGCATTACCAATGCAATTGTAGACTATTTGTATTTTATGTTCATTGTATAACATCAATGAAAACATTTTGAGATATACCCAAGCCAAAAAGTTCTACGAAAGTAAAAAGGTATTAATCAGAAAGCTAACATCATCATACTATGCCATCCCATCTAAAATAGTATATAACAGATCTTAATAATTTGAGATAGTGGAAAATTTGGAAATTTGTGGTGAGACCTACGGGACCTAACTGCAGAGGTCATCGGTCCGTAGGCTTACGCACTACTTAACCTAACTGAAACTAACTTACTCTAAGGACAACACATACACCCATGCCCGTGGGAGGACTCGAACCTCTGAGGGGTGAGGGGGGTGGAAGGGGGGGGGGGGGAGCCACGCGAACCGTAACAAGACGCCCAAGACCGCACGGCTATCCCGCGCGGCTTGAGATAGTGTGTGGGTTATAATTTCAGCTATAAACTTTCAAGAAAATTAACATTGTGGCATCGACTACTGAAATGCATTGGCACTACGGAAGCTTAATATTAATTGAGAAAAGTTAAAAATAATCTATAAAACTGTTTATATGTTACTACTCAGACAATCGTTATGGATATATTTGATAGGCGGGTGCTGGCAGTATCCCAAACTAACGACAATCTCGGAAATCACGATATATTTGGAAAAAACTTGATTGTGAATATCATCGAATTAATATGAAAATGAGCAATCAGGCTTAAAATTCATAATAGACGCATGAATAACAAATTAATATTGAATTTTCCGTAGCGAAAACAAATCCAATCAATTGGTATGTTTCGCCTAAAAAACCATTCAGTCACTGATTGTCACTGGCTACCATTTGCTACCATCTATTTGGTCACGACAAACGATAAATAATTATCGACAGCAACATGCAATCTAAGAGCTGCGTACACCGTAAGTGCACTTTAGCTTCATATTTCTTCTACTTATTTATTTATTTATTTATTTTTCTTTTAACTGAACACGCTTTGTATTACTCATTGTGATGCGAAAAATGGTTATGTTGTAGCGCCTAAGTTGTTCGCCATGTACTTTGGAATAGTGGTCAGGAAAACATTGCAACAGGCGCCAGTTGGCGTCTCTATGTTCCCCCATCTATGGGAACCTTACAACGTAGCTCGACTTACGGCTAATATCGTGTTAACGTCACAGAGATACGCCGACCGACCTCTGCTTTGTGTTCTCGGAAATGTCAGTTCAGAACTACTCCCGGACGTCTGGAGAAGCGTCAACTACACACTCTTGTATTCCACACCAGATCTGTAGGACGCGGCCTGGTATGCTGTAAGCTGTGAAATGGGACAGCTACTGACAGAAGTGGGCGATTTTACTGTACGTTGAGAACCCACAGACCAAGGTGATTTTATTCTATTTCATTTTATGAACGCCACAAATGTGTTGTAGACTCTTTAGTGTTTTAACCTCAGGAGCTAAGATTCATTTTTAATCTCAGGAGCTAAGATTCATAAGCTGGTGATGAGAACTTTGTCGAGCTACAGGAAATAGTTGAATAATTCCAAATTATTACTGTTTTAAAGTCCTTTTGTTGTGGCTGGTGGTCAACCGGTGATAAATTAAAAGCCGGCCGGAGTGGCCGTGCGGTGCTAGGCGCTACAGTCTGGAGCCGCGCGACTGCTACGGTCGCAGGTTCGAATCCTGCCATGGCATGAATGTGTGTGATGTCCTTAGGTTAGTTAGGTTTAAGTAGTTATAAGTTCTAGGGGATTGATGACCTCAGAAGTTAAGTCCCATAGTGCTCAGAACCATTTGAATAAATTAAAATAACTCCCCAGCGCCTTATGTGCATAGTGAACTCCATGAAATGGCGCATCTACGCCGTCATTAGGGTAAAATAAGTCGATGCACACTATTAGATTGGCGCATGTAATTAAACTGCTGATGACTGTATTAGTAGCTAATGTAAAGCGTGGAGCTTCTTCATGAGCCTTGATTGGGGGGGGGGGGGGGTTATATTCACTGTGACTTGCAGTGAACCTGCTTCAGGACAGTCGCTGGTGTCAGGACCAACATGGCGTGGATGCTTGTCCTGAAGTTTGAGGCATTGTTTGAAACATTCCACGGTGTTTCAAACACGGGAGCTTTTTGGACCAGTTTAATTGTTCGAATTCTATCGAATGCTTCCTGTTCCAGCAGTTTTACGTTTGAGGCGAGGAATATCAACTTCCTCGCCATTTTAACGAAGACCCTAGCAGCCCATTCTTGCAAGCTCTCTTCCAGTTCGATATAACCGTTTTATCCCAAAGGCACCCTTCACCTCACGCAAAGGAACTACTCCCGTACCTGCTGAAGACCACCTGACGTCTATTACTAACACGACGTTGTACATCATTCATTGTCAAGCCGGAATATTATTCGTCCGGCCAATTAACACGTACCAGTAGTACTGAGGGTGCTATCTATAGCTTAGGGCGACCATATGTGCTCAATTCGTTTTGAAATTTGATGAGGGGATTCGTTGGCAACAGGCGCGCTATGTCTTCATGATGTACGAGGAATGCTGAAAAGTAATGCCTGCTATTTTTTTACGTGAAACTCTTAAAGCTTTTTAAATAAAAAACATTTTTAACATTCTACATCTTCATTCATCTTGTCTACATATTTGTTTCCCAATATAGTCGCCTTTGCGACGAACACATTCTCCCAACGAGAGATCAGTTGTTTGATACCGACACTGTCGATTGTTTTACTTTATTGACGGGGCCACAAATTCACCTCTGCTGGCACCGTTTCATTACTGTCAAAGTGAAGTGCTCTCAAGTTGAAAATCGGATGGGGCAAGTTAAGACTGTATGGAGAATGATCTATGACAGTAAACGCAAGGCGTCGGATTGTTGCAGATGTCTCAGTGTTTGTATACGGCCTGGTATTGTCATTCTGAAGGAGAGGGTGCTCGATTAAGTCGCCGGTTATTCCTTTATCGCGATATCACACAGTCTGCATTTATTCCATTTCTATCCACCATACCTATTGGCAACTGGTGCTCCTATCAGCTTCGATAAACCAGGTTCGTCCATTAAAGTTACGTTCGCAGTTGTCATACGTACTCTCTTAAAGCAATGTTCTCAGAATGAGGTGTGAGGTAGTAGAGCTTTGCTTCTGCGGAATGTCTTGGAACAAGAACCATTAGCGTGTTCGTCTGTAATCGACCAGCAAATTCTGGCTGGTCCCTACTGCAGCCATCTCGAGCCCCAGTAGAGCCGCGGGAAGTGGCAGAGGGGCCAATGCCCCCTGCAGACGTCCACACCCCACCTGCCAGCGTGGTGCGCTTGTTTGCTGCCTGGCGGCGGGGCGGCGGTGTCTATCAGAGCGCCGTACCTGGAAGGTGCTATCGCGCCAGCGGCTGGCCGTGGCGCCTATCTCAGGGTTCTCCAGAGCGCAGGACGCAGCGCCAAACACGACCCGAAGCGGGCTCTCGCAGCATACCCCCAGTTCCGTATAATCCTGTCGAGGCAGCCCGGCACAGCAATGAATATGTGAATTGGACCATCTCAAACGGGTATTGAGAATTTGATAGAGGGCCCAAAAGAAAGCAAGGGCAGGAACGGCATCCGGCTACCCTCTAGCACTTTTTTTTTTTTTGGGGGGGGGGGGGGGCATCAATCTTCTGACGTTTGATGCGACCCGCCAAGAATTCCTCTCCTGAGCCAACCTCTTTACCTCAGAATAGCACTTGCAACCTCAATTAGTTGTTGTAATGTATACAAATCTCTGTCTTCCTCTACAGTTTTTGCCCTCTACTACACCTTCTGGTACCATGGAAGTCATTCCCTCATGTCTTAACAGATGTTCTATCAACATGTCTTCTCCGTATCAATGTTTTCCACATGTTATTTTCCCTTCCGATTCTGTCCAGAACTTTCTCATTCCTTACCTTTTCAGTCCACCTAATTTTCAACATTCATCTCTAGCACATCTCAAATGCTTCGATTCTCTTTTGTTCTGGTTTTCCCACAGCTCATGTTTCATTACAATACAATGCTGTACTCCAGACGTACGTTCTCGGAAATTTATTCCTCAAATTAAGGCCATCGTCTGGTACCAGTAAACTTCTCTTTGACAGGAATGCCCTTTTTGCCATTGCTAGTCTGCTTTTGATGTCCTCCTTGCTCCGTCCGCCACACAAAAAAAAACAGGATTCTGCGTGTGGTCTTTTCAGACATACAAATGGCTCTGAGCACTATGGGACTTAACTGGTGTGGTCATCAGTCCCCTAGAACTTAGAACTACTTAAACCTAACTAACCTAAGGACAGCACACACATCCATGCCCGAGGCAGGATTCGAACCTGCGACCGTAGCGGTCACGCGGTTCCAGACTGTAGCGCCTAGAACCGCTCGGCCACTCCGGCCGGCCGCTGGGATCCCCTGCAGAAATACTGCGCAAAGCTGTCTCTACAGCCGTCCGTAAATGCTTATATGTTGCTGATACTGAAGTTTGTGCACCAATTGACATCTCAATGAAGTCCCATAAATGCTCGTTGGAGGTTCACGTCGAGCGATCTGGGTGGCCAAATCAATCGCTTGAATTGTCTAGAATGTTCTTCAAACCAGTCGCGAACAATTGTGGTCCGGTGACATGGTGAATCCCTTTATGCATCAGGATTAGTCTCTTCATTCATTTCAAAATAAGAAAAAAAGAAAGCAAACTACAACACAAAGCAAACTGGAGTACACAAAGTATTTGGTAATGGCTATAGCGAAATTGTTTGCTCCGTTTGGCAGAGGCAGTTCAGGGCCGATCCCTTGTTGTGTCCTACGCAACCATAGTACAGAATACTCCCCATCTAAAACTGCCACGATGTAATGTCCGCATAATACCACCCGCTTGCACAGTGCCGTGTTGACAACTTGGGTCCATGGCTTCGTGGGGCCTGCGCCACACTCGAACCCTACCATCAGCTCTTACCAGGTCAAATAGGGGCTCATCTGACGTGATGTCCATATTTGAATTGTCTAAGTTCCAAGCGATATGATCATGAGCCCAGGAGAGAGGCTGAAGGCGATGCCGTGCTATAAGCAAAGGCAGTCGTCTGCTGTCGTAGCTCATTAATGTCAGATTTCGTCGCAATGTCCTAACGGATACGTTCGTCTTACTTCGCACACTGATGCCTGTGGTTCTTTCACGAAGTGTTGCTTGTCAGTTCACTGACAATTCTACGCAAACGCCGCTGCTCTCGGTCGTGAAGTGAAGGCATCGGCCACTGCGTTACCCGTGTTGAGAGGCAATGACTGAAAAGTGATATTCGCGGCGCACTCTTGACACTGTGAATCTCTTAATATTGAATACCCGCACGATTTCCGAAATGGAAAGTCCCCTGTGTCTAGCTCCAACTACCATTCCGTGTTCAAAGTCCGTCAATTCCCGATGTGCGGCCATAATCAGATAGGAAATTTTCACATGGACCACCATAGTACAAATGGCAGCTCCGCCAATTGACTGGCCTTTTAAACATTGTGAACAAAATACTATCGCCATTGTATATGTGCATATCGCGATCACACGACTTTCGTCGCTTCAGTGTATTTATTACACAGCTTCCACGCTATACCAATTAAGTCACTTTACTTACACTGCTGACCATTAAAATTGCTACACCACGAAGATGAAGTGCTACAGACGCGAAATTTAACCGACAGAAAAAAGATGCTGTGATATGCAAATGATTAGCTTTTCAGAGCATTCACACAAGGTTGGCGCTGGTGGCGACACCTACAACGTGCTGACATGAGGAAAGTATCCAACCGATATCTCATACGCAAACAGCAGTTGACCGGCGTTGCCTGGTGAAACGTTGTTGAGATGCCTCGTGTAAGGAGGAGAAATGCGTACCATCACGTTTCCGACTTTGATAAAGGTCGGATTATGGCCTATCGCGATTGCGGTTTATCGTATCGCGACATTGCTGCTCGCGTTGGTCGAGATCCAATGACTTTTCGCAGAATATGGTATCGGTGGGTTGAGGAGGGTAATACGGAACGCCGTGCTGGATCCCAACGGCCTCGTATCACTGGCAGTCGAGATGACAGGCGTCTTATCCGCATGGCTGTAACGAATCGTGCAGCCACGTCTCGATCCCCGAGTCAACAGATGGGGACGTTTGCAAGACAACAACCAACTGCACGAACAGTTCGACGACGTTTCCAGCAGCATGGACTATCAGCTCGGAGACCATGGTTGCGGTTACCCTTCACGCTGCATCACAGACAAGAACGCCTGCGATGGTGTACTCAACGACGAACCTGGGTGCACGAATGGCAAAACGTCATTTTTTCGGATGAATCCAGGTTCTGTTTACAGCTCATGATGGTCGAATCCGTGTTTGGCGACATAGCAGGGAATGCACATTGGAAGCGTGTATTCGTCATCGCCATACTGGCGTATCACCAGGCGTGATGGTATGGGGTTACACAAGCTCTGTTACACGTCTCGGTCACCTCTTGTTCACATTGACGGCACTTTGAACAGTGGACGTTACATTTCAGATGTGTTACGACCCGTGGCTCTACCCTTCATTCGATCCCTGCGAAACCCTACATTTCAGCAGGATAATGCACGACCGCATGTTGCTGTTCCTGTACTGGCCTTTCTGGATACAGAAAATGTTCGACTGCTGCCCTGGCCAACACATTCTCCAGATCTCTCACCAATTGAAAACGTCTGGTCAGTGGTGGCCGAGCAACAGGCTCGTGACAATACGCCAGTCACTACTCTTGATGTACTGTGGTATCGTGTCGAAGCTGCATGGGCAGCTGTACCTGTACACGCCATCCAAGCTCTGTTTGACTCAATGCCCAGGCGTATCAACGCCGTTATTACGGCTACAGGTGGTTGTTCTGGGTACTGATTTCTCAGGATGTATGCACCCAAATTGCGTGAAAATGTAATCACATGTCAGTTCTAGTATAATATATTTGTCCAATGAATACCCGTTTAGCATCTGCATTTTTTCTTGGTGTAGAAATTTAAATGGCCAGTAGTGTATATTCCTCGTTCGGAAACGTGTAGCCCAATGAAATCTTTCTCTTTGGAATGGTATTTCGTATTTGTCTGGGTAGCGTGCGCCGGTGGTGAAGCGTTGGACTAGAGTCGTGGAGGGGAAAGTTTCTTCCCGCCATGTGGTCTGGTCTGTATTGCTACGATGCTTTACCCCACTGTCGCGTCCCTCGGGGACGCAGAAGAGACATGAGAGCACGTGCAGTGACTGCCCTCCGTAGTTGTTCCCTGGAGACGCCGCAAAAAATATGAAGCGGAAAAAGAGTCTCTTTCGTAACGCCGCGGCGTCCTAATTAGCGAGTCCAGCGCCGGCACGAGCCCGCAGAGTCAGCCTGCCACAGTGTGAGGCTGCTGCTGCTGCTGCCGCGGTGCCTTGCTCGCCGACGCTCGGTCCGCTGTCCACGTCTCATCGCCTTATCGGCGGCGGCGGCGGCGACCGTGACACCAGCCGTGGACGTGCCGGCCGCCCGGACACGCCGCCCCCACTCAGTCGCCCGTCCTCTGACAACACGCCGTCTCTCCAGCTCCGTACTGGCTCGCTTCTGCATCTTGCGAGCTCTCACTTCCCTTTTGTTATTCTAGTAAGTAGCGTTTTTAAACACGGCCGCCGCAGCTCTGGTATCGGCGGTCCACGCATGTGTGTATAGCAACCGCGTGTATTCGTTACCTGAGAACGCTATAACAAAAACATTTGCCAGTGTTTACGTTTTTCTCCTTTATTGTTATTGCACTCCCCTTCGCCTCATATTGGTGGAGACGGTGGGGAGGGGGGGGGGGTGCTATCTGGGGTACAATCAAGCCGCTCTTTAGCCAGCTGGACTACGGAAACTAAATAAGATGAGAAATGCACTAACAAATATGTGAGATATTTACATGGAATAAGGAATGAAAGTATTTTTTTGTACATGAATCACGGGATTCTATACGTTTAAATTACACTCACAAGCCAAAGAGACTGGTAAATCTGCCTAATAACGTGTAGAGCCCCCGCGAGCACGCAGAACTGCCGCAACACGACGAGTCATGGACTCGGCTAATGACTCAAGTAGTGCTGGAGGGAACTAGCACCTTCAATACTGCAGGGCCGTCCATTAATCTGTAAGAGTACGAGGGGATGGAGATCTCTTCTGAACAACACGTTGCAAGCCGTCCCAGATATGCTCAATAATGTTTATGAATGTTCACTCTGCAGCGGAGTGTGCGCTGTTATGAAACTTCCTAGCAGATTAAAACTGTGTGTCGGACCGAGACTCGAACTCGGTTCGCAGAAGAGCTTCTGTGAAGTTTAGAAGGCAAGAGACGAGGTACTGCCAGAACTGAAGCTGTGAGGACGGGTCGTGAGTCATGCTTGGGTAGCTCAGATGGTAGAGCACTTGCCCGCGAAAGGCAAAGGTCCCGAGGTCGAGTCTCGGTCCGGCACACGGTTTTAACCTGCTAGGAAGTTTCATAACAGCGCACACTCCACTGCAGAGTGAAAATCTCATTCTAGAAACATCTCCCAGGCTGTGGCTAAGCCATGTCTCCGTGATATCCTTTCTTCCAGGAGTGCTAGTTCTGCAAGGTTCGCAGAAGAGCTGTGAAGTTTGGAAGGTAGGAGACGAGGTACTAATAATGTTCATGTCTGGGGAGTTTAGTGGCCAGCGGAAGTGTTTAAACTCAGAAGAGTGTTGCTCGAACCACTCTGTAGCAATTCTGAACGTTTCGTGTGTCGCACTGTCCTGCTGCAGTTGCCCAAGTCCGTCGGAATGCACAATGGATATGAATGGATGCAGGTGATGAGAGAGAATGCTATGTACGTGTCACCTGTCAAAGTCGTATCTAGACGTATCAGAGGTCCCATATCATTCCAACTACACACGACAGCTGGACGTTGTGGCCGAGTGGTTCTAGGCGCTTCAATCTGGAACCGCGTGACCGCTACGGTCGCAGGTTCGGATGTATGTGATGTCAGTAGGTTAGTTCGGTTTAAGCAGTTCTAAGTTCTAGGGGACTGATGACCTCAGATGTTAAGTTCCGTAGTGCTCAGAGCCATTTGAACCATTTTTGCACACGACCCCCATTGTTACAAAACCTCCACCAGCTTGAACAGTCCCCTGTTGACATGCATGGTCCAGGGGTTCATGAGGTTGTCTCCATACCCGTACACGTCCATCCGCTCGATACAATTTGAAACGAGACTTGTCCGACCAGGCAACATGTTTCCAGTCATCAACAGTCCAATGTCGGTGTTAACGGGCCCAGGCGAGGCGTAAAGCTTTGTGTATTGCGGTCATCAAGGCTACACGAGAGGGCCTTCGGCTCCGAAAACCCATATCGATGATTCGTTGAATGGTTCGCACGCTGACGCATGTTGATGGCCCAGCACTGAAATCTGCAGCAATTTGCGGAAGGGTTGCACTTCTGTCACATTGAACGATTCTCTTCAGTCGTCGTCCCGTGTTTGCGGTATCTTTTCCGGCCTCAGCGATATCGGAGATTTGATGTTTTACTGGATTCCTGATATTCATGGTACACTTGTGTTACAATTTCGTTTTATATCGGAAATAGACGTTAGCGTTCAGTAAATTGTAAATTTTGTGGTGGAAAGACTATGGACGATGGAATGACAAGAAAATGGTTTAGAAATATTATAATGTGTCGTTGCTAAGATGAGTGCTCAACCACCGTCGACAGTCGAAAAGACTAAAATTGTGGCGTTTCGAAGGATCAAATCCTCGTAATTAGATTTATTCAACAAGTATCTTACAAAGACGATAATGATCTTCATCGTTTTTGAATATTTGTGTTGCTTTCGTAAGATTTTTACAGAATAATTCTGATGATGAAGATTAGCTCCTTCGAAACGAATCGATTTTAATGCTGTTTAATTGTGGAATTTGGCTGTGCCTGCAAATCAACAAATACGACTTTGTATCCATCATGTGACGGAGGCGACATGCGACCGAGGACAGCGGGCTGCAGTACTTGGTGCCCCAGACTCCACACAAGGACCGATTAGAAGAGGACCCAGCGTGTATTCTCGTCATTTCTCATGTTTTTTGGAAAACGCTGAAAAAAGGACATCCTGGAGTATGTTAGCCCACTAAGTACAGCTTCATGGTGACACTTATGGAATAATAAGATCAAAAAATCATAAGAAGAACCAAATAGTAAAGTAATCTTATGAAGCATGAGGCCAAGGTAACATGCTGACATTCTGTAGAGTGTGCTGGGTTACAACAGCGGTACGTGGGCCAACCTTATCCCATTGGAAGACACACCCTGGAAATCTGTTCACGAATGGCAGCACAACAGGTCGAATTACCAGACTGAGGTGTGTGGGATAACCACGAGAGTGTTACTGCTGTCATACGAAATCGCACTCCAGATCATAGTTCCAGGTGCAGGTCCAGTGTGTCTAGCACGCAGGCAGGTTGGTTCCAGGTCCTCAGCCGGCCTCCTTCGAATTAACACCCGGACATCACTAGCACCAAGGCAAATCAATCTTTCACCAGAAAACACAACAGACCTCCACCGTCTCCTCCAACGAGCTCTCGCTTGACACCACTGAAGTCGTAAATGGCGGTGGTTTGGGGTCAGTGGAATGCACGCTGCGGGGCGTCTGGCTCGGAGCTGTCCTTGGAGTAACCCATTTTTAACATTTCGTTGTGTCACTGTGCTACCAGCTATACGATGGTCTTCCCTCTCGGTAGTTCGACGTGGCCGTCCGGAGCACGGTCTTCCAATGACCGTACATTCTCGTGACCACCGCTGCCAGCGACCATATACAGTGCTACATTCCCGCCAAGTCTTTCTGCAATATCTCAGAAGGAACACCCAGCTTCTCATAGGCTTTTACGCAGCTTCGCACAAACACAGTGAGCTGTAGACAATAGCGTCTTTGTCGCCTCAAAGGCATTCTTGACTAACATCAACTCATCCCCTCCAATCTCAGAGGTAACTAACACTCACGACCGTTACAGCGTGTATTTAAATCAAACCTGATGTGCATCCTTACAATGGCGCCACTAGCGCCACTCTGAACGGAGTGGCGCGAAATTTGAACAGACGTCATTTCTGAGATGCGGGAACACGCCTACCAACTTTCATTTACGGCGCATAACTCGTTGTTGGTGTTACGCTTTTTTCCCATCAGTGCAATAGTGATTGGCAGAGCGTAATTAAAGCTAACAGCCGTAGTCCAAAACACTTTTGTCGGTGAAAACTGTATGTAACGTAATCTACTTACATCCATGCAGCTGTCGCGTGTAATCCCTTTGCAAATAATTCACAGTTGATTCTGTGCTCGTGAGTGCCATTGTCACTTTTTTTCAGTATTATTTACTCTTTGCTACAGAAGCGAAAGTAGTTACGAGCTCTACATCATTATTTTAAGTTAAATAATTGTGATTTCTTACCGAGAAGAATCGGGATCAGCCTACGAACTTTGACAAGTTCGAGCTTTACTGCAGACGATATGTATGGTCTTTGTTTTATTTTCTCACAGCATATATTATCCTTATTTAGAAACTGAGAAGATGAAAAGGAGACAAGGTAGTGCAGCTATCTCTCGTTATGTTTCTTGGAGACTCTCCTATTTACTTGTCGTAGCAGGTCTTCACAGCGCGTCGTATGGTCATAGAGGCACAGAAAGCGGAGAAACCCTTTGCGATAACCACGCCGAATGAAAGGTATTCTGCATGCATCTCTCTCCCGTTCGACATGCAGTGGAAAGCAAACTTGGTTCACAGTAACAGCGACACATAACTGACCTTCCGAGCAGCTGGTAGCAACGACTTCAATGAATTATATATACGTATTGACGTTCTAACCCCATTGCACTCGCAGTGTGATTTAAAAAGTAAAAAAAAAAAGTTGGACAGATGCTCTATTCACTAATGTGTATCTGTTTTCTCTATGCCTTGCAGCTTTCACGAAGTCGTCTTCTGAAACCCTAGAGATATTTGTAAATTAGCATGAATATTTTCACCCGATCAAATCAGTAATTCTTCAGTTCATGAGGAATTAGTAGCGTGTAGGCTTTTCCAACGATTCCACCTATACTGAAACGGTTCCACCGTCATGACCTTTGACCTTATTTTATTTCAAAATGGAAACGTGGTGTCATAAACCCTTACACACGAAGTACTTTGAATGATCCTAAGACGGAATTATTCTCCGTATGTTAGGTAATTTTTAAGAAATGTTTTTTACTTTATGTGAAATATATAAAGTCCATAAGTTTTGTACACGTATATATTTGCGACTGCTACGGTCGCAGGTTCGAATCCTGCCTCGGGCATGGATGTGTGTGATGTCCTTAGGTTATTTCGGTTTACGTAGTTCTAAGTTCTAGGGGACTGATGACCACAGATGTTAAGTCCCATAGTGCTCAGAGCTATTTTTTGAACGTATATATTTACGTAATTTAATTGTTATGCTCACATAAATTAATACCGGTGTAAAAATCAGAGTAACAAGAAGATGAATTCAGTTCAAGGACAGTGGAGTCCAGAGAGAAGCATATAATAGCCGTTGGTGTACTGGTGGATAACAGAAGACGTTAAAAATTAATCGTATACGTTTAAGGTAATTTCACGTTGTTCGTAATTGGTAAAACCGTTGTCTCTTGATATTTTAATACTCATTCTGACTAAAAATCTTGCTCTTAAGTGTTCTACATAGATTTGATTTCCAGAAGATGCTGTATTACAGCGAACCATAGTCTATTTAGTGTCATCAGTCATTTTAGCATCGAATTCAGTCATACTCAAAACGAAGAGTCGCATACTGAACGCAGCGGCGCAGAAACAGAAATAGCGTGACCGAACATCTCAACATCCCTGGCGATGTAGGCTACACACGTCATCAGCTTACCCGCAGGCACGTTTGGTCATCCAAAATATTGACAGAAACCAGAAACGAACAAAATGAAGTATGTCAGGTGTCCACTCAGAGTGAAGTAAACAGTGAGATTTAGAAGTTCCCTCTGTTACGTGCAGAGACAAGCTGTTGTGTGTGCTGAAAGAACGCTGTCTGTAACACACACACACACACACACACACATACACACAAATGATTCAAATGGTTCTAAGCACTCTGGGACTCAGCATCTGAGGTCATCAGCCCCCTAAACTTAGAACTACTTAAACTTAACTAACCTAAGGCATCGCGCGCGCGCGCGCGCGCGCGCGCGCGCGCGCACACACACACACACACACACACAAATGCACACATCCAACAGATATATATGCACGCAAACCTTTAATTTTTGTACGGAACAAGGGAAAAAAATTGTTCCAGTAAGTAAACATGTACACTCGAATACAGTTGCCTACAGTATCCAAGGCATACACATACACATAGTTTCAATTTTTATTTCTATCAATGCATAACATTGCCCTACGAATAAATTAGAGTAGTTCCAATGCCCAGGTACAGGACAAGGATTTCGCGATGTTTTCCTTGGATATCACACGAATGCCAGAACTGGTTGTACTTTGTCAAATATTTCCAAGGGGGAACCTCTGCCCACTTCCCAGGCTACTGGCATATTTTGCAGAAAAGAACTAAATTCTACAGCCCAGCTCTCTTGAGTAGATAATAAAAGCTGCACCAAACCAAAGTGTAAAATTGACATTGCAGCATGTATATAAATGAACTCCCTTTTCTAGCGAGAAAATTAGTAGATTTTTAATAGGCCGATAGTTAATGACAACATTTTTAATTACCAGCAATAAACTTATTAATGACGTGCAACTTTCAAGTCTTCACTCGCAGAAAATGGTGGGGAATGCTCACGCAATAAACTTAATTACTTTGCAACTAAGCTATAAACGAATTTCCAGTTTGATATCTGTCTCTATAACTGAAACAGCTGACATTCTTGCCTTTCATATCAAGTAAATTTCACATCCGTCAACGTTGTGTCTTTGGTTGAGTGTATGTCTGTAGTAAATTCAATTTTTCCGCCGAATTCAAGAACAGCAATGGAAGGACAACAATAATATAGAAGCTAAGTACAGTTACTACCTCCCATTAGGATGACAGAGGACATTAGAATCGGTGAGTCGTAGAATCTGATCTCTTCTCGTAGGTAGAACAGTTTACGGTCCACATGCATGTGTTCTACTCCATTGGAAAGGAAAACAAAATAACAAGGCAGAAAATCGCACTAAGAAATCTGTACATAAAGTATTTTATTCTTTCAGACGCGTTTCGCCTTTTACTTTAAGGCATCGTCAGTGGAATATAGAGTGCTACACTTCCGTTTTAATATACGATATTTCTAGTATATAAAACTAATCACGTCCTTTTTTTACGTAAATAAGTGATTACTTACAGTTCGTCGCGGATGCCAACCAAAAACACGAAGAACAGTAAGTAATCACTTATTTACGTAAAAAAAAGGTGTGGACAGTTTTATAATCTGCAAATATCGCATATTAAAACAAAACTGTATCATTCTAGATACCACTGATGATGCCGTAAAGTAAAAGGCAAAATGCGTCTGGAAGAAATAAAATACATTGCAGCAAGAAAAGGGTTTTTATTTGCAAAACGAATATTTCTGTGCTTGCTGCGGATAATGGCCACACCAACAAACTTGTTATTGTTTGTGTGAAATCGTGTGAGGCAGAACGCAGAACCCGGCAGCTGAAATGCGCGGCGTCGCGTAGTCCGTTGTCGCTAGCGCGGTATAAGTGTCGCGACACTACACGTCGCTCATTCGTAGGTTTTTGACATTCGATACGGAAGTTTGTTTACCAAAACGGCGTTAGACGAGGAACAGTTAATTCTATATATAAGTGAATATGAAGTGTTATATTACCTTCAAAACGAACATTATACAATCAGCACCAGAAAAAGTAACATCTGGAAATAAATTTCCAAGGACATGGGAGTAAACATAACGTACGTAAACCTACAAATTACATTTTTATTTTTTTTATTTTGTGAATCAGATGATTAGGTCTTTATTTTTATGACTACACGCGTAGCACTACATTTTTTGAATATTTATTTTCTCTTTTACGTCATTCCCTGTTTATCATGTCTTTTTGCCAGTCTAAACTAACTTGCTAGGAACTGAAATAATCTTTGAATCTATCCTGTATCTATATGGCATTGCTTTCGAAGTTGTCTCCAATTTGAGGAACGTCTCATAACTGTCTCTCTTCAGTCTCTTCGTTGTCAAATAACAGTGTGTCGTATCTGAGAAAATTGACCAAGATACAAGTGGAAAGAGCTTTGTTCTCTACATGTTCCGGACTGAGACATATCTTACTATAGTAAATACTAAATTTTTGACACAATATTCCAAAAACGTTTTCTGAAACGTTTCGATCTCTGTTAAGTCTGCAGCGATATAGTTTTTAGAGTCACCATTTACCATTTAATTGTGTACCAGGATAAGATCTCATGAAACAAGTTTTTAATGGAAAAGCTTTGTCTCCAGTAGTCACATAAGGCAGTCAAACTATCGTGCCTGGTAATTCTTTTGGGCCCGGTATATCCGAGGCATTTGTTTCTACTTTTGTTGCTAAATCTGACCATGGAAAGATCCCCACATCGCTATTCTTTGCAACGTCACCAACGTTCGCTGATATAGATTTGTAGTCTTCTTTCTCATATAACAGCCGACGGTCTTGCCGCAGTGGTAACACCGGTTCGCGTCAGAACACTGAAGTTAAGCGCTATCGGGCTTGGTTGGCACGTGGATGGGTCACCGTCCGGGTCTGCCGAGTGCTGTTGGAAAGGGCGGTGCGCTGTCCTAGTGAGGCCAATTGAGGAGCTACTTGGATGAGAAGTACCGGTACCGTTCACGAAAACTGACAACGGCCGGGGGTGTGGTGTGCTGACCACATGCTCCTCCGTATTCGCATCCGCTGAAGCCAAAGTCATATCCCCCCCTCCCTCTGTTCCACTCGCAGATCGCGCGGGGGAGAAACGACTGTCTGAACGCCTCAGTAGGGCCTTCAAGGCCTGTTCGGACGATGTTTGTTTGTTCCTCACATAACAAAGAAATTACTATCGCATCCGTGTCACTTTCGTCCATTTTTCTCGGAGGTTGCCCAACGACCTACATACAAAATAAGCTACGTAATATCACAAATTGAGTCCGCCTTGATGCAAAACACCGTGTTATTTGTTTCTTTCGTTATTATCCCAAACTAGTTTCGGCGACAAATATCACCATCAATTTTTTTAATCTTATTTATTGTATGCCACAGTATGTTTTAAGCTACTATTGGCGTTGTTTGTGACATTTTCTGTGCTCTTTTTTCTGTTGCCGTCTTTTTACTTAGCGAACATCATGTCTACTGCAACCATGTGAGCGAGTTCGTTGGATGGTTGCAGGTGACATGATGTTCGCAAGTAAAAAGGCGGCAACAGAAAAAAGAGCACAGAAAATGTCACAAACAACGCCAATAGTAGCTTAAAACATGCTGTAGCATACAAGAAATAACTTTAAAAAAACCACTGGTGATGGTGAAAATGTCGCCGAAACTAGTTTGGGATAATAAAGAGATAAAAAACTAACACGATGTTTTGCATCAAGGCGGACTCAATTTGTGATATTACTGTTTTTCTATGCAAACACGGACCAAATGGAAGAGTTCCAAGATAATATTATTGAAGCTACGTATTGTCGCGCCGCTACAGTTCAAATGCGGTATAGTAAACAGAGCCACATAGTACCGCTCCGCTCCGCTGGAGTGCAGTCCCGCTCAGTGCGGTCTTACCTTTGCACAGCAAGTAAGCGGCGAGCGGCCCTCGAAGTGATGACGCGGTGCGCAACAGGTGGTCGCGTTTGCGCCTCGCGGTGACGCTGGCGGCGCCGGCACGGTCGACCTTCGCCGCTTTATTCACTCCACATGGTCGAACGTTGCCCTCAGATACGGAGTAGTACGTGTGCTGTACCGGTCGAGGCGGAACCTTATCTCGGAGAGCGAAGCCTACCGCGACGTTCTCAGTCCGCAGGTCCGCTATCGAGATCTCTGTTCTGCGCTTAAGCATGAGAATGCAAGTCGGGAAGAACCGCAGGGGTTGAAAAAAAATTGACAACGTAGCAAGATGAAAAACGTGGCGAGCTCCTTGCTGAAATTCTAAGCCAGACACGCAGAAAATTCCGTTTCCGTTGGTTTTTAGATCTTTCCCTCGTGGTTCTCTCCGCCTTGGCTGTCCACTCCTGGAGATACGAATGGGGGGATAATCTAAAATCTTTTACTAACGGAGAGATCATCATGACATTCTTTTCAATTACAGGCCACATTAAATGTGGATATATATTACGTCTATCCACATGTCATGTGTCTGTTATGCAGTAGTTGCCATTCCCTTTTGTATCCCCATGCCGTTGATCATTGCTGGTTCAGTTTTCCACATCAAGGGCAAGAGAGTGCTCTGAAACTCTGTCCACTGCTGAGGCCTCTCTGAAAAGGCCGTTGACAGAAAGAGAAGCATTCTTACACACAGTCTTCAGAGGTCCAATATGATCAAACAGTTCAAATGGCTCTGAGCACTATGGGACTTAACCTAACTAACCTAAGGTCATCACACACATCCATGCCCGAGGCAGGATTCGAACCTGCGACCGTAGCGGTCGTGCGGTTCCAGACTGAAGCGCCTAGAACCGCTCAGCCACTCCGGACGGCCCAAAATGATCAGCATGTTCTTCTAAGGGGCTTACTAATACATTGTGCCTGAGCTCATATTGCAGCTCATAGTCCCAAAACCGTCAAAGGAACGTTGAGGATAACGGGGGACTTCACAAGGGTGTCTTGAACAACGTCCTAATTTACTTGAGTAACCATTTTTTTCTTCAAGGTTCACATGTGCAAAATGAGTTGCGTGGACGATTGCGTGTTTACTGTGTTGTATTTTCCTTGCTATGTATGGATAGAGAATGGAAAAAAAGAGGACACACAGCACGCTTCGAAGTTTAGCAGCTGTAACAGCATTATCCTATATAATGTGTGTCACCTTAGTCATTTTTGGAGACATCTTCTTTACGGTATTTCCACGACTGCAGGGCTAGGAGGATCGTAGCTTTAACATCTCCATCCAACGGAAGCAACACCGCGAACGCATTCACACATCGTCCTCAACTCATGAGAGCTGTAGTTATGTTTGTTACCCCAGGAAGTTGGGAACAGACTGGGGACAGAATGACACAAGGCAAAAATTCCTTTTAGCGGTAAACGACCATTTTTTGTTCAGTACTCAGTGCTAAATATGTAAGTATTGATCGCAACATTTTCCTTAGACGTGGCACGTTTAATTGTGCTTAATCTGATGATAGCTGCTGTTGAAAAGGGTCATGGCTAAGGAAAAAGCCGGCCGGAGTGGCCGTGCGGTTCTAGGCGCTACAGTCTGGAGCCGAGCAACCGCTCCGGTCGCAGGTTCGAATCCTGCCTCGGGCATGGATATCCTTAGGTTAATTAGGTTTAATTAGTTCTAAGTTCTAGGCGACTGATGACCTCAGAAGTGAAGTCGCATAGTGCTCAGAGCCATTTGAACCATTTTTTTGCTAAGGAAAACAAAAGATGTCATTCAGTCATTATTCTCTTATAATTTAGTGCTGATGGTCAGGAGTTGTATATCACCACCTCTCCCTCCTAAGCCAGCCAAAATCCGACGGTTCCTTTTTTCTCATCACCAGGGTTCTGTCCATCCACCTCTGCATCGAGTGTCTCCACGCTGCATTTCTTAGGCGATCTCGGTTCCGCGGTCATGTTCCCTGGTTTCACTAAAGCTTCAAACATAAAGAAGTAAATTAAAATTACTTTGAAGAACTAAGATGGATATACTTTAACGAGGAAATGCTACAAGACATCACGTTTTATAAGCGTCTTGTTGGAGTATCTGCTCGAAGAAATAGTCGCCGCAGTTGCCATCTCAATGTCAGAAGGCGCGGCGCGTGTTCCAGTATGTGAAACCCTTCCTTACCGGGAAGGATTTTTAAAAGACGTGTGGGAAGACCTTTTCTGTGTAAGGCCCATGTTAGCAATGGGCTGCAAATTACCACGCTTTGAAATTTAACACTACGTCCATTACGAATTTGCATATTTTATGCTGTTATTTATGCGTCCATTAGCAAGTTTTCTGGAAAAAGCCAACAAAAACTTGAGGCGGTAATATATGTTCCTCTGCACACCGCTGGCGAGCTGCAAAGAGCTGCAAATACCGGTTTCGGGCTTGTGCGGTTCAGGCAGTTTCGCTTCACTTAGAGCGAATTAGAAGACTTCTCCCTGACAGAAAGGGGGAAAAAAAGATAGAGATCATGTAAATTTGCTTAAAAAATTCAATGAATTAGGTTACGACACAACTGTGGCTGCATAGTTTGAAATTTATCAGTTGTAACCAACTTACTGAATACCGTCTTTTTAGTAATGAAGCCGCTATTTACATCTTTTTTACGATCTTTTTATAGAAGATGGTGCCACTAAATTACAGGCCTTCTTGATGTCGCTGCAGTCATCGTAATGCAGAGTTACTAGCAATAAGTCATGGGCGCTTTGACGATTAGTACAGTCACAGCTGTGTACTGGAAACCGCCACCTAAATATATCACAGGCAAACACTTATTCGCACTGTGTGCCTTCCTCATAACCTGCTTGGAAAATGAATAACGTGATGGATAGAACAGGATGGCGTGACTCATCTTGGTTCCTTCACCTGCCACTGTCGTCGTTTAAGTATTCTATTTTTCTCCGTAATGATACGGGGTATATAATATTACGTCAGGTCATTCTTCTCCTTTGGGTATGTTATAAACAATAATTAGATGATTTCATACCCAAAGACCTTGTGTTATATCTGACTCGATGTTGTAAATGCTTTCGTAATAGCGGAATTCAGCAAGTCCGCCTCCGTAGCTGAGTGGTCAGCGCGACAGGCTGCCAGGCCGGAGACACGCTTTCGATTCCCGGTACTGCTAGGAATTTTTCCTTGGTAGGGAGGACTGGTACGGTGTGCACTCAGCTTCGTGACGCTAACTGAGGAGCTACTCGGTCGCTTAGTAGTGGATCCAAGGTCTAGAAACCCGACAACGATCGGGCGAGCGGTGTGCTGGCCATATGCCACTCCATAACACATCCAATGACGCCACTGGAAGATGGTGACACGGCAGTCCGTCGGCATCGATTGGCCCGACTAGAACCAGAACTAACAACATTGTCTTGCCTTTAGTACTGTAAGCGATCATTTCTCAGACCACACGACTACATCACTGCGTCGGTACACTATTTCTAGTATGCTGGCCACGTGCAGCAAGTTTTATGGTGGGAACAGAACCAATAAGATAGAGAGGACTTTTGCTAGAGGAGCGAAAGAAATAGCTTATGAATGAACTCAAGAGGTAGTGGCGAGATGTTTGATACCCTAGAAAACAGCATCTAGAAACTGAAAATGAAACTCTTTCTTCCGCAGAATGTGCAGTGATAAGTATGAAACTTAACGACAGATTAAAACTGTGTGTTGGGCTGAGACTCGAACTCGGAACCTCTGCCTTTCGCGAGAAAGTGCTCTACCGACTAAGTCACTCAAGCAAGACTCACGACACTTCCTCTCAGACGAACGGAAAAGTTTAGAACGTAAGAGATATACTGGCGGAAATAAAGCTGGGAGGAAGGGAAAATCGAGTGAGTTTCCCAGTTCAAGTATTAATGCAAAACTGTTCGGGAAACTGGCGTCGAAAAAACTGTTTACAAAATTGGTTGTCAGAAAATGGAAACAGCCTTTACATCTCAAAATCCACAAAACTGAGACGCTACAAATCATTCATCGTTTTCATAGGGCTGAAAAACTCACTTTGAACACAAGAAAGGACGGTGAAAAAGCCCAAAATAGAAAAATAGAAAGTCAAAATCTATTAGAAAAAGCAAACAAAGAAACTGAAATGTATACTAACACTTAATCGGATAGGAAGAAACGCAGGCTTAAGTTCTATGGGCGTATTTATGTAGCCAACGAGGTTAACTGGACAAAATTTGCATCTCTATGAAACCCGTGTAAAGCTAAAATTGAAACAGATGGGTCGGTGGACTAAAAAAAAAAAATGGTTCAAATGGCTCTGAGCACTATGGGACTTAACTTCTGAGGTCATCAGTCCCCTAGAACTTAGAACTACTTAAACCTAACTAACCTAAGGACATCACAAACATCCATTCCCGAGGCAAGATTCGAAACTGCGACCGTAGCGGTCGCGCGGTTCCAGACTGTAGCGCCTAGAACCGCTCCGCCACCATGGCAAGCGGTAATAATAACACTGTTTGATACAGAAGACGGTAAAAAAAAGTTAGGCAGTGGAAGGAGGCGGTCTGACGCGCGGAAGAAGGCCCATTCTGAGAGTCTGAAATTAACACGGTGACAAAGAGAAGCTGAAACAGAATCCTCAAAATGTCTTTGCTCCAGTATGGCCAAAATGTGAATAATAACAATAATAATAATAATAATAATACACGGTCCAGTCACATTAATGTGACCATTGTCTATGTTCGATGTCAACGTACAATAACCACTCACACACCGCAAGTGGCAGCACTAGCTGTGGAGGGTATATAAGGCGTGTCGGACGACACAGAAAACAATGCAGTTGTGGTCGTGATGGGGAAACGGAGCGATTTTACTCATGTCCAAAACGGCATGTTCAAAAATCAAATGTGTGTGAAATCTTATGGGACTTAACTGCTAAGGTCATCAGTCCCTAAGCTTACACACTACTTAACCTAAATTATCCTAAGGACAAACACACACACCCATGCCCGAGGGAGGACTCGAACCTCCGCCGGAACCAGCCGCACTGTCCAAGACTGCAGCGCCTGAGACTGCTCGGCTAATCCCACGCGGCAAAACGGCATGATCATTGGCTTTCGGGCCAAGGATGGAAGCATTTCCGAAACGGCTAAGTTTGTCAACAGTTCGCCTGCCGCCATGGTTAAAGTATACCGTGCATAGGTAAATGGCACCATCCAAAACCGGCGTCGAGGCAGCTGTGGACCATCACGGCCATAGATGACAGAAGTGAACGACAGCTGCGGAGATGTGTGAGGACGAACAGACGTGCAACCATTGTGCAACTAATCGACCAAATGAACTTAGGGCCTACCAGTAGTGTCTCCTCAACGACCGTTCAGCTAACGTTGCTGCGTATGGCCTCCGTAGCAGAATCCTGATTCACGCACCCCTGCTGACTATTCATCCGCACGAAGGTTGGAATTTGCACGGCAATATCGCCACTGCACGTCCACTAAATGACGATAAGTGGCCTTTTCAGATGAATCACGTTTTATGCTCCATCGGAGTGAAACGTCTGATAGCAAACATCCTGCAACAACCGTCGGAAGAATCCAGGTCGGAGGAGGTAGCGTTACGGTCTGGGGAATGTTTTCGTAGCATTCTCGAAGGCACAATGGAGCAACACAAGTTTGCATCTCTCCTTTGGTACCATGTCCACTCCTACATGTAGGATGGTTTTTCCTTGGTACGATGGCCTCTACTAACAGGACAGTGCAACGTGTCACACAGCTCGCGTTATACGGTCGTAGTTCGAAGATCACCCGGACTTTATTGTACTCCCCTGAGCAACAAGCTCTCCAGATTAAAACCCAACTGAGAATCTACAGAAACCATTCCCGAACTTCAACAAAAGGCGCAAGATGTTTGCGAAAATCTGTCACAGGTTGCCATTCGCTCATTTATGAGCGTTTGCATAGCTCGAATACGTACCTGCTTTGCCACCAGGGGGGGAGCACTGTGTACTGATACGACTGTTTTGCAGCCCTTTACTGTGGCTCGTGTGTTCCGTTTCGTCTGAATTTGTTATCATATAATCCTACAATGGTGAACCATCTGGCACCCCACTTGTCAATAAAATGACCTCGTCCTTGAGGGTAGCGCATTTATTTTACGGCAGTTCATTTATAAATACAGAGAAGTCGTGTTGTCGCAACTTCGCATTAAGATGACGAGTAGGAAACACGTCGAAACGTTGCAACAAACGATCCCATGATACGGTTGAAAACACCAGAATATATCGTGAATGAAACTCGACGAAGAAGCCTACATTTCCAAATATATAAACGTCAACGAAAACTATTTCTTGGGAAAGGGAGGGGGAGGAGGGCGGGGAGAGTGACTGCAATGGAGTTTGTGACACTTTGACACTTGCGCGGAGACACACTTGTACGGAGAAGAAATGTGTTGACATTTGCACGGAGCCAAGCACGCTGTAGGTAGTGGACAGGGTGTTCCAGAAAAAGGGCACAACGGCCTGTCCGTCACTACCTGCGTTCTCAGGGAGTGCCAAAGCCCATTTCCTGCGCAAAGTGCCGGCCGAAGTGGCCGAGCGGTTCTAGGCGCTACAGCCTGGAACCGCGCGACCGCTACGGTCGCAGATTCGAATCCTGCCTCGGGCATGGATGTGTTTGATGTCCTTAGGTTAGTTAGGTTTAACTAGTTCTAAGTTATAGGGGACTGATGACCTCAGCAGTTAGTCCCATTGTGTTCAGAGCCATTTGAACCTGTGCAAAGTTCCCTGTCCTCGGATCAGTTCGTAGTGTGCGTGGCTTTCTTCCAAACTTCAGTGCTGCAGTTGATCTTTGATTGGCAAGTAGTGTTCCCTGTTTTAGTGCTGAGATAATGGAGTTCGCCTAGACCATCAAAGAGAACCCTTTACTGGGCATCGGTATGTAGTGGATTATACAAACAAACAAGAAGTGACTAAGTGGTTCTGTGTAAAGTCTGAAACGAATAAATTCAGAGGAAGACTATCCACAAAAAGTAACACAGTTTTAGGAGAAGGCAGCGATGTTTGCATCCCAGATGAAGCAGCAGATGAAGTGCGAAAACATGTCAGCGCAAAGAAGCGGGCAAAAGAAACAGACACTACAGTTCCACCAGTTTACGTTGAAGAAGTAGGGCAGCTCTTCAATCGAGACTACGACTTAGTAACATCGTTACTATCACACAGAGGTACGAAACAAATGTTACATCGTATTAGGCAAAAATATATGTGCACTGCGCGAGATCCCACCGATTCTGGAGGAATATTCTCCCACGAAAATAATTTGCTGACGAATGATGGTAGCAATTTTTCGCTTGCAAATGATAATAGTGCACCGAATGACAGAACACTGGTGTTTGCCTGCGAAAAGAGAAAAGCATGTTTACCAAACTACGAATCGTTTTTCTTGTGGATGGAACGTTCAAGAGTTCGAGTAAGCAGTTTGGATAGTTCCTTAAACTCCCTACCGACCTCAATAGCTCTTGGGAGGAAACTAACACCATTACAGTTGTTTACACCTTGCTGCCAAATAAAAAGTGAGAAACATATGAACGTCTTCTTGAAGCTATTAAAACTAACGAGCCTGGCTGGAACCATGCATCTCTGACGGTGGACTTCGAAATTGAGATCGTCTAAGCAGCTAACAGTTTGTTTCCTGGAACAGTGACTACTGGTTGCCACTGCCATATTAATCTATGTTTGTGGAAACAAGTTCATTGTTATGGCTTCGTTCCAGCCTACAAGGAAAACGAGGAAATATGCCGCCACATGACAATGTGCTCTGCTCTTGCACATCTTCCCTTGGAAATGTTGGATGACGCTTGGCTGTGTATTGAGGAGAGAACGCCTGAAAACCAAAAGCTTCAGGACTTTTTATGACTATTTTGTGGACCAGTGGCTCGGTAACGAACAAATACCAACCAAGAGAGATGTGGAATTTCAGTGGCAGGCACCAACGCAATAACAACATCTCAGAAGGATGAAATCGAAGAATAAACACATAAATTCAAAAGTTCATCCGAATGTTTACTCTTTAGAGAAAAATCTTCGAGAAGATGCAGAGTACCACGGCCACCAGTTTGACCGACTAATTTTTAACGTTGATGGGAGCAGAAGAAAAAAGTCATCAATGAAAACTGACGGCCGGCCAGTGTGGCCACGCGGTTAAAGGCGCTTCAGTCTGGAACCGCGCGACCGCTACGGTCGCAGGTTCGAATCCTGCCTCGGGCATGGATGTGTGTGATGTCCTTAGGTTAGTTATGTTTAAGTAGTTCTAAGTTCTAGGGGACTGATGACCTCAGATGTTAAGTCCCATAGTGCTCAGAGCCATTTGAACCATTTTGAAAACTGACGAAACGATTGCAAATGCTTTAAAGTAACTCCAAACTGAAGGGTACTTAAAATCATTTCTGACTTGGGTGGACTACTCACACAAATTACGACGACGAAGAAACGAACAGAATCATTGAAACAATTGTAAATATTGGAAGTTACTATAATGTAATCATTGACAATCTTCTAAATATTGTAAATACATTTAATGGGGGACGAAAAGAGACTGACTCCCCGCGGTGCCCGTTCAAATGACACGAAGTCGGCTAAATTTCTCTTGAAATTTGTAAAAAATTCCCTAAAAAAGACTAATATGAGTATCTCAAAGACCGAGCTTTACAACGGTATAATCGCAGCATTTGGCTTGAGAGGTTCTTACAATCAAAATCTGTGTACACGGGCACCGAATACAAGATCTTTGCGGTGGAAAGGCAGGCAGATTTCATGCAATGAAATCCATACTTTCTCCCTCCATTATAAGATGAGCAAACTAGCGTGAAACTTGCAAAGACAAAATAAATTATCATAAAAAGTGACTACTGCAATTTTGCAACCTCTCAACACATTTTAAAACTAATTGCTAGTAATACATGTCGGTGACTACAGCAGGCCTCTTGAGGATGCGGCTAGGCGAACAAGAGGGGTCACCCTCGCTCGCCGCCTGTGTTGTGAGTGTTCGACGTAAAATAGGACGGTCAGGCGTTGCTATGTAGCGCAGCACGGCCGACTGTAGCGCAGAAGCGCGAACAATGTGCTGCCTTCAGAGGAATGACTATAAGAGTAATTACAGGGTGTTTCAAAAATGACCGGTATATTTGAAACGGCAATAAAAACTAAACGAGCAGCGATAGAAATACACCGTTTGTTGCAATATGCTTGGGACAACAGTACATTTTCAGGCGGACAAACTTTCGAAATTACAGTAGTTACAATTTTCAACAACAGATGGCGCTGCAAGTGATGTGAAAGATATAGAAGACAACGCAGTCTGTGGGTGCGCCATTCTGTACGTCGCCTTTCTGCTGCAAGCGTGTGCTGTTCACAACGTGCAAGTGTGCTGTAGACAACATGGTTTATTCCTTAGAACAGAGGATTTTTCTGGTGTTGGAATTCCACCGCCTAGAACACAGTGTTGTTGCAACAAGACGAAGTTTTCAACGGAGGTTTAATGTAATCAAAGGACCGAAAAGCGATACAATAAAGGATCTGTTTGAAAAATTTCAACGGACTGGGAACGTGACGGATGAACGTGCTGGAAAGGTAGGGCGACCGCGTACGGCAACCACAGAGGGCAACGCGCAGCTAGTGCAGCAGGTGATCCAACAGCGGCCTCGGGTTTCCGTTCGCCGTGTTGCAGCTGCGGTCCAAATGACGCCAACGTCCACGTATCGTCTCATGCGCCAGAGTTTACACCTTTATCCATACAAAATTCAAATGCGGCAACCCCTCAGCGCCGCTACCATTGCTGCACGAGAGACATTCGCTAACGATATAGTGCACAGGATTGATGACGGCGATATGCATGTGGGCAGCATTTGGTTTACTGACGAAGCTTATTTTTACCTGGACGGCTTCGTCAATAAACAGAACTGGCGCATATGGGGAACCGAAAAGCCCCATGTTGCAGTCCCATCGTCCCTGCATCCTCAAAAAGTACTGGTCTGGGCCGCCATTTCTTCCAAAGGAATCATTGGCCCATTTTTCAGATCCGAAACGATTACTGCAACACGCTATCTGGACATTCTTCGTGAATTTGTGGCGGTACAAACTGCCTTAGACGACACTGCGAACACCTCGTGGTTTATGCAAGATGGTGCCCGGCCACATCGCACGGCCGACGTCTTTAATTTCCTTAATGAATATTTCGATGATCGTGTGATTGCTTTGGGCTATCCGAAACGTACAGGAGGCGGCGTGGATTGGCCTCCCTATTCGCCAGACATGAACCCCTGTGACTTCTTTCTGTGGGGACACTTGAAAGACCAGGTGTACCGCCAGAATCCAGAAACAATTGAACAGCTGAAGCAGAACATCTCATCTGCATGTGAAGCCATTCCGCCAGACACGTTGTCAAAGGTTTCGGGTAATTTCATTCAGAGACTACGCCATATTATTGCTACGCATGGTGGATATGTGGAAAATATCGTACTATAGAGTTTCCCAGACCGCAGCGCCATCTGTTGCTGAAAATTGTAACTACTGTAATTTCGAAAGTTTGTCTGCCTGAAAATGTACTGTTGTCCCAAGCATATTGCAACAAACGGTGTATTTCTATCGCTGCTCGTTTAGTTTTTATTGCCGTTTCAAATATACCGGTCATTTTTGAAACACCCTGTAGCATCGCCGTAGCCTTAGATACGAGGGTGAGTTGAAAAATAAGTTTCCCCTGTCGACTGTGGGCAGAGCTGTGTGATATGGGTGAAAGACGACACGGCAGGTGAACGCGCACGTGTAGGACACCGATACACCATTGGGTAGAGGTCGACCGCGATCAAGCAGATGGCGCTGTCGCAGTGCCTGCGCAAAGCGGAGGCCAGCCGCTCAGTCTTTTCCCGGAGCTATGGAGAGAAGGTGAATTTTGGAGTCGTGGCCAAAGGCGGAAGTGAGAGCTGTTATCTGCTATGAATGGCACGTGGAATATCAGGCACAGAAATTCATAACCGCCTTGTTGAGGTGTATGGGCCAGGTGTGATGTCGAGGCAAATGGTGCGGAGATGTTGCCAGCAATTCAGCGATGGACGTCAGCAAGTGCAGGACGTACTGAGACCTGGACGGACGCGAACGGCCGCTACAGATGCAAATGTCAGGAAGGTGGATCACATTATTAAAGCGCACCGGCATATCACTACCCATGGAATAGCGGCAGAACTTGGAATCGGACACGAGCGAGCTCACAAGATCATCCACGACATTGTTCGATACAGGCAAGTGTCAGCACAATGGGTGCCCCGCCAACTGACCCCGACACACATGGAACAACGCATGGCGTTCAGCCTGGAACAGCTCGTGCGTTACCATGAATCTGGCAATGACCTTCTGTTTCGGATTGTGATGGGGGGATGAAACGTGGGTACACCATTACACGCCCGAATTGAAGGCCGCACCCATGGAGTGGAAACATCCGTCATCGCCTGTTCGAAAGAAGCTCAAAAGCACTCCGTCTGCAGGTAAAGTGCAACTCGCCGTTTCCTGGGACGCCAAAGGAGTTTTGCTGCTGGACTTTCTGGAGGATGCAACCATCAGTGCTGCGCGGTACTGTGCCACTCTGTCGAAATTGAAAGAGCTGATTCGGAAAATGCGGCCTGGCCTTCTCAGATCTGGCGGTCTGCTGTTGGATGACAATGCGAGACCACACATGACGACGGCAACGCAAAACCATACTGCAACTCTTGGTTGGGGGCGCCTACACCATCCGCCTTACAGTCCGGATCTCGCACCAAGTGAATTCCATCTGTTTCCTGCTTTGAAGAAGACTCTCGGCGGAAGGCGCTTTGGCAGCAACAAGCCGTTCAACGCTTCTTCCGAATCCAACGCCGTGATATTTTCCAGGAAGGCTTTTTGAAGCTTATAAAGCGGAATGACAAATGTATCAATGTACTTAGAAATTATGTAGAAAATAAATATATGTCTTATATTTAATGTCTCATTCTCTTTTTTTTCCTTTCACACACAACTCTGACCACAGTCGACAGGGCAAACTTATTTTCCAGCTCCCCCACGTACAATATATACGGCGCAGTGCTTAAAGGGAAATTCCACCCAAAAGTTTAAATTTTCCTCTACTATGCCGATAGCAACCAAATTTTAAAATCGTGCCTTCTCTGTAAAGATGTAACAACTCCCAAGTTTAGAAGTCCATAACGTCACTGGTTTTCAAGTTTTGAATTTTTAGTATGATTTTAATGGTATCCTTGAAAACAACTGTTGGTACTCAAAGATTTTGTACGTACATTCTCAAGACATAGTTCAACGGTTCTGTGCATTCATTTTATAAGAAACATTAATAATTTTGTTTTCATTGTTAATTTCAGCCTTAAATTTTCCTTAATTATCAGTACATAAATGTGATGATAAAATAAATTACATTTTTGATAATATTAATGCATAGGAGTACGCAAACGCAGCAAGAATACCTACTGCAAAAATTTCATTCAGATTAGTTAATATTTATGATTAAGAAAGTTGGCGCTACGCCCAGAACAACAAACTTATCGCAAACCGAATTTTAAAGTTTTATCAAAAAATGAATGTTACTACAAGACACCGACACCATAACGTTTCCCCTTCTTCCTTATGTGAGGCTTCCTCTTGTAATTTCAAGATTAAGGTAGCCTTTTCCTTGAATTTTCTAAATAAAAACCGACTTGCAGTCTTCTTGAGGAGGTACAGTTGTACGGATATCTGATCAAAAGCTAATGCATATTTCCTTGGAGCTTGTTGATTGTAGTGAACAGGACTTCACTGTACTTCATACGTCTATATTTACACAGTCAACAGACAAAGGAACTGATTTCCAACGACTGACTGCCAATTGTTTCCGTTCAGTTTTCTGGAAAGCTTGCAACTTGTTTTTCCCAGTTTGAGTTTGTGCGAAGTTCGGTATAAAACTAGTTTTGATGGATGTTGATAGATATCAAAAATTATCTTTGGCATCTCTTGGTGTGCCACATCCTCTTATGCAGTCCGTATTTCGAACATTTCTTAGGTGTTATTGTAATTCGAATACAGCCAAATCGTTTTGGGATCTAAGAGTAAGCGCTCCAAAGATGTGAAATAGTCATTCAATCTCTTTTGAAAAAGATTGAAGTTTTAGCGTGGAGACTCCCTTTACAATAGAGGGTAGCTGTTTATAAAGGGATGAAAAGTAGAATAAAGATCGGGTTAGGAACTTCAAATCCTCGGACACATCAACGTCCAGAGCAGGGTGCCTGGTCTATATGTTTATTGTATGTGATAGTGTTTGATACACTTACTGTTCTATTAATGTGCTTCAAAACTTTGAACACAACGAAAACGTTCAGTTTACAATAACATTATAATAGCTTCCACGCAAAAGCTTACGTACACTTGGAAGGCGAACAGCGAGAAGCTGACATAGAAAATAAAGAAGGGAAGAAAAACAAAAACAAAAAAAAAAAAGAAAACGCTTTTAAGCGATGACTGAAGGAAGTTCATTCATCATACGGGGGCAGAGAAATAAAGATCTCGATAATGTTACTAATATTTTAACTGGAAAAATACATTTTTGTTTTTTGTGGAGGAACACTAAACGAATGAATTTGCAGTTAGATCAAGTTACCATAACTGATTTCCAGTTTGCAGAGGGACGCGCAATTTCATTGATTTTCTGCTTATACTGACAGTTTGGGAGCTCGACTACCGCTAGAACTTATACAACTGCAGTGTGACGTTTGGGTGATTATAGTTTCATATCGAAATGTAAATTTCCATGCCTTTAGAAGTCTGCAGTTACGGTTATGTCGACGTTTAGATTTACATGTACATGCCGCTTTTTTATACAATAAAGAAAACGAAATCCGGCTACAGAAGCTCATTGGCAGACTTAAGAGCTTGGATCTGAATTAGCATCACTCAAAAAATGGTACCAGACGTTGATCCTTTAGTGAAAAGTAAAGGAAGTAATATTCATTGACTTTCTGTGCTTGTGTGTTTAACGTTAAATAAAATGGTAAGTCAGTTTAAATTTCGTCCTAAAATTGCAGTCAATAGTTGTAAGAAATGCCATGTTTCTTACTTAGATACCCTCCTCCCCCCCCCCCCCCCCCCCTTCTTTGCACGAGGATGACTCAAATGAAAACCTTGAATATTTTTTAAAATATTATTTATTGTGCAGAAGTGGTACAAAGCTGTATCGCTTTTCAACATAATCTCCCCCACGCTCAACGCAAGTCCTTCAGCGCTTACCAAGTGCATAAATTCCTTTAGAAAAAAAATAGTTTTGGTAGTCCGCGCAACCACTCATGCACCGCATGGCGTACCTCTTCATCAGAACAGAACTCCTTTCCTCCCACTGCATCTCTGAGTGGTCCAAACATATGGGAATCACTTGGAGCAAGGTCTGGATTGCTCGCTCTCTTCGTTTCCAGTTGGTGGAAGTGAACCCAGATTTCGTCCCCAGTAACGATTCTTGCAAGGAAGCCTTCACCTTCTCGTTCAAGGCGCCGAAGAAGTTCTTCACAAGCATCAACATGTCGTTCTCTCCTTTCAGGAGTCAGCTGCTGTGCACCCAACTTGCAGACACTTCGTGAAACTGGAGCACATCATGCACAATGTGGTGTGCTGACCCATGACTAATCTGCAAACATGCTGCAATGTCATTCAGTGTTACTCGGCGGTTTTCTTTCATTATTGCTTCAACTGCTACAGTGTTCTGTGCAGTCACAACTCGTTGTGCCTGATCTGGACGAGGAGCATCTTCCACTGAAGTCACACCATTTGCGAATTTCCTACTCCATTCGTAGACTTGCTGCTATGACAAATATGCATCACTGTACTGAACCTACATTCGTCGATGAATTTCAATAGGCAGAATGAGATTTTCACTCTGCAGCGGAGTGTGCGCTGTTATGAAACTTCCTGGCAGATTAAAACTGTGTGCTGGGCCGAGACTCGAACTCGGGACCTTTGCCTTTCGCGGGCAAGTGCTCTACCAACTGAGCTACCCAAGCACGACTCACGCCCCGTCCTCACAGCTTTACTTCTGCCAGTATCTCGTCTCCTACCTTCCAAACTTTACAGAAGCTCTCCTGCGAACCTTGCAGAACTAGCACTCCTGAAAGAAAGGATACTGCGGAGACATGGCTTAGCCACAGCCTGGGGGATGTTACCAGAATGAGATTTCCACCCTGCAGCAGAGTGTGCGCTGATACGAAACTTAAATGCAGATCAAAACTATGTGCCGGACCGAGACTCGAAATCGGGACTTTTGCCTTTCGCGGACAAGTGCTCTACATCTGAGGACGGGTCGTGAATCGGTCCGGCACATAGTTTTGATCTGCAAGTAAGTTTCATATCAGCGCACACTCCGCTGCAGAGTAGCCGCGCTGAACTGCTGGACTTCTTAGAAGGGAACCTCCCCATCGCATCCCCTCCCCCCTTATTTAGTTATAAGTTGGCACAGTGGATAAGCCTTGAGAAACTGAACACAGATGAATCGAGAAAACAGGAAGAAGTTGTGTGGAACCATGAAAAAAATAAGCAAAATATACAAACTGAGTAGTCCATGACCAAGATAGGCAACATCAAGGATAATATGAGCTGAGGAGCGCCGTGGTCCCGTGGTTAGCGTGAGCAGCTGCGGAGGGAGAAGTCCTAGGTTCAAGTCTCCTCTCGCGTGAAAAGTTTACTTTTTTTATTTTCGCAAACTTATGATCTGACCGTTCGTTCATTGACGTCTCTGTTCACTGTAATAAGTGTTTTGCGACCGCACCGCAAAACCGTGTGATTATTAGACGAAAGGACGTGCCTCTCCAATGGGAACCGAAAACATTTGATGGCAAGGTCATAGGTCAACCGATTCCTCCACAGGAGAACACGTCTGATGTATTCTATACGACAATGGTGACGGCATGTGCGCCACATGACAGGGATGTGTTGTCGACCCACCTAACTTGTACACTTGGCGAATGGGTAAAAAGATTCTTCTACCATTTCCGATTTAGGTTTTCTTGTGGATGTGATAATCACTCCGAAAAAAGTGATGAAAACCTAAGAGTTTGTCAGATAATAAAAAATTAAAATTTTCATCGAGGGTAGACTTGAACCAAGGATCTCTCGTTCTGCACCTGCTCACTCTAACCACGGGACTACGGCGCTCCTGAACTCACGCTATCCTTGATGATGCTTATCTTTCCATGGACTACCCTGTTTGTATGTTTTGCTTATTCCATTGCAGTTCCACACAACTTCTTCCTGTTTTCTCGATTGATCTGTGTCCAGTTCTTCAAGTCCTATTCACTGTGCTAACTTATAACTAAATCTGAGGGGGGTGTTATTGCGAAGTTCCCATGTTAGTGCGCCTGTACCCGAGAAAAGCGTGTTAGCCCTGCCTGAGCCCCGGTCTCCGTGCGACTGTCAAATGTTGCAGTTGTCACTCCGTGCAAGTGTTCCAACCCCCGCCATGACGCCCTCCGTCCCGCCACCTTCTTCGTGCGAGAAATAAATGGATAAAACAAGATTCGAAGCCCTTGTTACATAGCGTATGAAAGACTACGCGCGGGGGCTCAGTGGTCAGATAGCCCGGCATTGGATACTTTGCGTTGGCATAAGCTTCCGGTGAAACTGCCCCTGCCGGTAGAATTTGTGAAAAGCTGGCCGAACACGTGTTAAGAGGGGGCAGCGTAGCGTATGCTAATGAGGCGGCGAGTGGAGGTGCTTTGGGGGCCGGCGGTCCGATGGCGAGCGCCCGGGCACCCGATACACGGCCGCGCCGCGCCGGACAGTTAGAAAGTGAATCCAGCCGCGGCGGGAACCTGTTGGGCGCGCCTTTGATAGCCGCCGCCTCGCAGGTGGACACAGCTGGGCGCCGACACAGCGGCAGAGGAACCGGCCGCTCCTCTCCGGGTCCCGCTATAATCGAAACTATAGGCGGCGGGGTAGGGAATCTGAGGCCTCCACCAGGCAGCTAGAGGCGGCTGCTAACGCCGGCAACTTACATAGGTGACATACGCACGTATAGAGATGGCGGTGGTACGGTGTATGCAAGGAACACTACTGGCCATTAAAATTACTACACCACGAAGATGACGTGCTACAGACGTGAAATTTAACCGACAGGAAGGAGATGCTGTGATATGCAAATGATTAACTTTTCAGAGCATTCACACAAGGTTGGCGCCGGTGGCGACACCTACAGCGTGCTGACATGAGGAAAGTTTCCAATCGATTTCTCATACACAAACACCAGTTGACCGGCGTTGCCTGGTGAAACGTTGTTGTGATGCCTCGTGTAAGGAGGAGAAATGCGTATCATTACGTTTCCGACTTTGATAAAGGTCGGATTGTAGCCTATCGCGATTGCGGTTTATCGTATCGCGACATCGCTGCTCGTGCTGGTCGAGATTCAATGACTGTTAGCAGAATATGGAATCGGTGGGTTGAGGAGGGTAATACCGAAGCCGTGCTGGATCCCAACGGCCTCGTATCACTAGCAGTCGAGATGACAGGCGTCTTATCCGCATGGCTGTAACGGATCGTGCAGCCATGTCTCGATCCCTGAGTCAACAGATGGGGCCATGTGCAAGACAACAACCATCTGCTCGAACAGTTCGACGACGACGTATGCAGCAGCATGGAGTATCAGCTCGGAGACCATGGCTGCGTTACGCTTGACGCTGCATCAGAGACAGGAGCGCCTGCGATGGTGTACTCAACGACGAACCTGGGTGCACGAATGACAAAACGTCATTTTTTCGGATAAATCCAGGTTCTGTTTACAGCATCATGATGGTCGCATCCGTGTTGGCGGCATCACGGCGAACGCACATTGGAAGCGTTTATTCGTCGTGCCATACTGGCGTATCACCCTGCGTGATGGCATGAGGTGCCATTGGGTACACGTCTCGGTCAACTCTTGTTCGCATTGACGGCACTTTAAACAGTGGACGTTACATTTCAGATGTGTTACGACCCGTGGCTCTGCCCTTCATTCGATCCCTGCGAAACCCTACATTTCAGCAGGATAATGCACGACCGCATGTTGCAGGTCCTGTACTGGCCTTTCTGAATACAGAAAATGTTCGACTGCTGCCCTGGCCAGCACATTCTCCAGATCTCTCACCAATTGAATACGTCTGGTCTATGGTGTCCGAGCAACTGGCTCGTCACAATACGACAGTCACTACTTTTAATGCCGGCCGTAGTGGCCGTGCGGTTCTAGGCGCTTCAGTCTGGAACCGCGTGGCCGCTATGTTCGCAGGTTCGAATCTTGCCTCGGGCATGGATGTGTGTGATGTCCTTAGGTTAGTTAGGTTTATGTAGTCCTAAGTTCTAGGGGACTGATGACCACAGATGTTAAGTCCGATAGTGCTCAGAGCCATATGATAAACTGTCGTATCGTGTTGAAGCTGTATGGGCAGCTGTACCTGTACACGCCATGCAAGCTCTGTTTGACTAAATGCCCAGGCGTATCAAGGCCGTTATTACGGCCAGAGGTGGTTGTTCTGGGTACTGATTTCTCAGGATCTATGCACCCAAATTGCGTGAAAATGTAATCACATGTCATTTCTAGTGTAATATATTTGTCCAATGAATACCCGTTTATCATCTGTATTTCTTCTTGGTGTAGCAATTTTAATGGCCAGTAGTGTATAAAAGAGCAGTACATTGGCGCAGCTGTCATTTCCACTCAGGTGATTCACATGAAAAGGTTTTCAACGTGATTATGGCCGCACGGCGGGTATTAAGAGACTCGAAATGGTTGTTGGAGCTGGACGCAAGGCTCATTCCGTTCCGGAAATCGTTGGGAAATTCAATATTCCGAGATCCCCAGTGTGAAGAGCGTGCCGAGAATACTATATTTTAGGCATTACCTCTCAACATGGACAACGTACTGGCAAACGGCCTCCACTTAACGAGCGAGAGCAACAGCGTTTGCGCCGAGTTGCCGGTACCAACAGACAGGCGACACTGGGTGAACTAAAAACTAAAAATAAACTCCGTCCAAATAAGCCACGAAGGCCCAACGTGCTCGACTGCGCGAAGTAACCGCAGAAATCAATGTGGGGCGTACGACGACCGTATGCGCTTGCATAGTGCGTTGAAATCTGTCGTTGATGGGCTATGGCAGCAGACAACTGACGCGAGTTCGTTTGCTAACAGCAAATAGCCTGGAGCGCCTCTCCCAGATTCGTGACCATATGGGCTGGTCCCTAGACGGCTAGAAATATGTGGCCTGATAAGATAGTCCTGATTTCAGTTGGTTTTGAGCTGATGGTAGGGTTCGAGTATGGCGCAGACCCAACGAAACAATGGACTCAAGTTGTCAACAAGCCACTGTGCTAGTCTCCGTAATTCAGTGGACTGCGTTTACATGGACGGACTCAGTACTCTGTTCCACCTGAACCGATCGACCACTTGGAGACTATTTGTTCCCAAACAGCGATGGAACTTTTATGGATGAAAAAGCACCATCTCAGCGGGCGACAATTTTTCGCGATGTGTTTGAAGAACGTTCTGGAGAATTCGAGTGAATGGTTTGGGCAAGCTAAACGCCCCCATCTGACGGACGGATCAACAGCTAGCTGTAAGATGGCCTCACTCCATGAGAAAATGTGGTGAGTTTTGTAATTTAATCCAGGGCATTGGCGCAAACACCGGTGATCAGTAACATTACGCTCCTTACCGGCCAATATTGGCCAATAAAAATTTCCCCATCCACGTTTCGAACCGGCTTACTTCCGAATCGACGCGCCTCACAGAGGCGTGCATTAGGCGTCTCGGCTACAGAGGCGAGTGTAATGTTACATCCACACGTACTATAAAAGTAGATGTTTGTTCCCCATCTCCTCCCAAACTACTGGGCACACTTCAACCAAATTTGGCACACATATCTTCAGCTGTCTAGAAAACTACCTTATCGATGACGTGGGGGTGGAGGTGAAAAGCATTGTAGCCTACGAGTTTGGTCATCCAGTATCTGAGAATGAGACATGATACCACTTGGTGACCTGGAAAAAACTTTACACATGATTTCACATCTTTACGAAACTTTTTCTCGCCGTCGACCTCCACAAAATAATGAAAGGAGAAAAGTTTGTCGCTTACTACTTTTCGTTGTTCGTGCACTAAAACTGCCACGTGAAGCACGACGCTTCAATTTATTAGTTCTTAATTACTAACTGCATTCGCGACAAACTTTTCAGACAGTGTACACATATACCACTGAATACACCAACAAAGCCGGCCGTGTGGCCGTGCGGTTCTAGGCGCTTCAGTCTGGATCCGTGTGACCGCTGCGGTCGCAGGTTCGAATCCTGCCTCGGGCATGGATGTGTGTGATGTCCTTAGGTTAGTTAGGTTTAGGTAGTTCTAAGTTCTAGGGGACTGATGACCACAGATGTTAAGTCCCATAGTGCTCAGAGCCATTTGAACCATCTGAACATCAAAAAAATTATATCATTACACGACACGTAGTTGAGGAGGTAATACGTCATAAACTCTGAGATCCGTGAAATACTGCTGCATCACGTAGGACGATTAAATTTCTTACTTTGTTGCACTGACAGTACTTCCAACACATTTCGCAAACGGTGTCCTTATACACCGCTAATGCACCTACAAAAATATACCTTGTGCTACACATTGTTCACGAGATATGATGTAATATACAGTGAGATGTGTGAAAAACTGCCGCATCATGTATAACGCTTTAATTTATTACTTCTTTACTACTAACTCAATTCAAAATTGACGCCGCAGCCAGCAGCTACATATACCACTGGATATACCTGCAAAATTATATATTTGTTCAGCACATTCTAAGATACGACGTCATAAACATTGAGCTGCATGAAAATGAAACTGCTGGGTGAAATTCGCTAGAAATGCACATCAAATGTATGTATGAATAAACGTGAAGTATGTTAAATATATTTCGCATGCGGGTAAATCCACCGGAAAACGGCTCATCCTAAACCCCTGCAACGATTTCAGCCAAATTTGGAACTCAGATTAGTTACGATCTGGAAAGACATTCTGCAGGGTAAAAACGACCAGTGTCGTATTGGGGTGAGCATGATAACGTGGAGAGGAAAGAGGTAGGCGGAGATGGACAGGCAGCGAAGGGGAAGAAGGAGATGAGTAGTGAGGAAGAAGGAGCAAAAGGACAGAGAGAGGGAAGAGGAGGAGATGGATAGAGAAAGACAGAGGAAGAAACGGACCGAGTCCGGGGGGGGGGGGGGGGGGGAGGGAGGAATAGATAGCCAGAGAAAGGAAAGAGAATGAGGTGACAGAGAGCTGGGGGTGGAGGAAATGGAGAGAGGGGGGTAAATGATGGTTGGACAGAGAGAGAGGAGGAAAGAAGAGTTGGACTAAGAGAAGACTGGAACAAATACGTACCCAGGCAACTCCGGGTACTCAGCTAGTAGTAATAATAATTTATTTAGATCAGTGCTTGCTACATCGCTTTAGCAAAATTTCCAACATATTCAAGAGAATACGTAATTCGAAATGCATTCGTCCGAAAAATTGAAATGTACCTGTGTCGTGCATTTAATTTTAGAATAATAGTTAAAGACTCTCAAAACTTCGAAAACGTCGTAATTTGCAAGACGTAAAATGGCAGTGAGCACTGAACTTTATACGGGAAATTCAAACAGCTGTTGTTTTCTTAGTGGAGGACCTTATTCAGACTTTTGACAGTTGGTTATATTAATGTGACTGGACAGTTTATGAAAATCATGATAAAGTAGGTTTAAGATGTAAAGATTAGATAATCATATCAAAATGAAACATTCCTCTGTCTCAGGAAACAGTATGGTTTATTCTCACATTAATGACTCCCGCCAATTTCGTTGCTTCGATACCCAGCCACCCCTCCAGTTCACTGTTAGGTCCCTAATTTAACACAGTACTGCAATCAGTTAATAACGCCAACTTTTGCTAAATCACAGTACAGACGCCTTTGAGAGTCATAACAGCCATTCAAGAGAAACAACTGCCATAAAATCTCGTACCCCTACGCTGAAAAGATAAGATACGGCTACTAAAGTCGCGCCGGCCGGAGTGGCCAAGCGGTTCTAGGCGCTACAGTCTGGAACCGCGCGACCGCTACGGTCGCAGGTTCCAATCCTGCCTCGGGCGTGGATGTGTGTGATGTCCTTGGGTTAGTTAGGTTTAAGTAGTTCTAAGTTCTAGGGGACTGATGACCTCAGCAGTTAAGTCCCATAGTGCTCAGAGCCATTTTACTAAAGTCGCTTACAGTGAGTACTGGCCTTTCCAAAATCCCCGCCGGATGCTCGAGCCTGTTCAGCTACAACGGCGAATTCCTGCGTGTAGTTAACTCACAAAAGTCCCCATCATCCTGAAAAAGATAACGTTACAGGTTATGTTGACGAGATGTGTGACCGGAATGTTGCAAAACGCCACCGGAAATGGTGCACTAGCTTTGCATGTGGTTACGAGCTGCAGGTAGAGTATAGCGTTTCTATGCAGTGACATAGGTGGGAAAGATCCAACGGCACTCATCTGCTAATAGCCTGACTGGACCTGAAGCCACCCTGCATGGACTGGAATGAGGAAACACCTTCACCATTGTCCGGGATTAAGCCCAGGTCTCCCCTGTCCGCAGCCTCGTGTTCGACTCGTTCCTCTAGCAGGGCCACTGAAATAGATGGAATAAGATGAATATAGGGTCATACCTATAAGACACTTTCCTTACGTAAAAGGATTTGCCAAAAAAAAAAAAAAAAAAAAAAAGAGAAGTATAACGGACGATGGCAGGGAAATATCATGTAAGTTTTCCCATGTAATCAGACTGGAATCGCAAGACTATTTAAGGAATATGTTATGTCCGGACATCCCCAAACTTCTCATGAAGACCTGGGAAAATTCCAACAACGTCTAAAAGTGAGATGTGAGGAATACTGGCGAATTAGGCCGGAAACTGAAGGACACGGATGTTCTTTATTTGCTACTATGCTGCAAATGTTTTCGCTCCATTGCACAGTTGCCAAGACAGTTTCGTGACTTAGGACTGGCTGAATACAGCTAAACTGTCGCCAATAACCAAGGGAAAATTAAATGCATCCCACTGGCACTTAACCAAATCGCTTTGCCAACGCACATGTTCCTCTTTCATTTCCCTGTTGCTTCAGGAACACTTTTCTGCGATTAAGTCTTTGAGATATTGTAACAGCTTTCAGAATAAAACGAGCTCTTCTGAAGCCAGAAGTATTCGCCGCAGAAACATACCGTCTGTTTGAAGTGAACAGTCATCTCATGTTCAAAACAGGACTTTATTGGAACATACAAACGTTTTTAAAAACATAGGTTTACAGTTGTTTGGCTTTTTACGTTACACTGTTGTGGTTCTTTGTGCTACACTGCCATGAATGTATTTGCCTATGTTATCCTTGTCTCGGCTTACGTGGCAGCATGAATTGAGTATTGGTATGTGTGTATTTAGGGGGGGGGGGCGTCCATTACAGGCAGTAAATGAACTGTGTGTGTCCTAAGATCACAGGGAAGGTCGTTCTGTTTGAAGATGTCCCGTGCGCGATCTGAATGATGTGCCTAAATGCGACGAATGAACCAAGTGTTGACACAATATCCAAGCAATCAGTGAACATGGCAGTATGTAGGAAGAATGTGGGATGAGAACCTGCGCAAGACGCACGTGTCATAGGATATCGAAAACTACAAAAGATATCGCGTTTCCGCGGTCAACAATGTCGAGGGTGGAGACAATGTTTCCACATGTGTCAACTGCGCCCATAATTATTTGACGAACGGACATCACGTCGCCGGCCGGTGTGGCCGATCGGTTCTAGGCGCTACAGTCTGGAACCGCGCGACCGCTACAGTCGCAGGTTCGAATCCTGCTTCTGGCATGGCTGTGTGTGATGTCCTTCGGTTACTTAGGTTTAAGTAGTTCTAAGTTCTAGGGGACTGATGACCTCAGAAGTTAAGTCCCACAGTGCTCAGAGCCATTTGAACCATTTGTTTGACATTATGTCGCCCCCACAGAGCCATACGGTCCGATAGCTGGTAAACTAGTAAGATAGGTATCAGTTAGAATCTGACACATCGGAAACCCATTTACACCAGGGTTGCAGTGAGTAAACGCACCGAGGAATAGATTGCATCACGTGCCGTCCTATGTCTTGTGGCCACTCATCATATGTATACGAGGTGTGGCTAGAAAAAAACCGGACTAGTACTGGTGAAACAATAAAACGAATGCAATAAGGCTGAAAGTCGCGTGGCCTGTCACGTGACTCTCGCTCCGCCTACTGCTCGAGTTTCATCTGCCTCCTGCACTCAGTTTGCCTGTGGCGTCTGTTTTAAGTAGTTGACGTTTTGTCTGTGAGTCGGAAAATGTCGAGTGTACAGAAAGAACAGCGTGTTAACATCAAATTTTGTTTCAAACTAGGAAAATCTGCAAGTGAAACGTTTGTAATGTTACAACAAGTGTACGGCGATGATTGTTTATCGCGAACACAAGTGTTTGAGTGGTTTAAACGATTTAAAGATGGCCGCGAAGACACCAGTGATGACACTCGCACTGGCAGACCATTGTCAGCAAAAAGTGATGCAAACATTGAAAAAATCGGTAAACTTGTTCGAGAAGTTTCCTTGTCAACTCCTGTTAACTCAGACACTGCTCTGATTGTTAAACGGCGATCTTGTCGAACAAGTTTACCGATTTTTTCAATGTTTGCATCACTTTTTGCTGACAATGGTCTGCCAGTGCGAGTGTCATCACTGGTGTCTTCGCGGCCATCTTTAAATCGTTTAAACCACTCAAACACTTGTGTTCGCGATAAACAATCATCGCCGTACACTTGTTGTAACATTACAAACGTTTCACTTGCAGATTTTCCTAGTTTGAAACAAAATTTGATGTTAACACGCTGTTCTTTCTGTACACTCGACATTTTCCGACGCACAGACAAAACGTCAACTACTTAAAACAGACGCCACGGGCAGACTGAGTGCAGGAGGCAGATGAAACTCGAGCAGTAGGCGGAGCGAGAGTCACGTGACAGGCCACGCGACTTTCAGCCTTATTGCATTCGTTTTATTGTTTCACCAGTACTAGTCCGGTTTTTTTCTAGCCACACCTCGTACAGCTTGTTTCAAAATGAGTACACGGGTTTTATGGTTTTGTAGCACGTATTACATTCAACTTACAAATAATATGTCAAATGAAAGAGCAACTCCGCTTTTCTTACACATCATGTTCGATGTGAACACCAATCGTCACGCGGAGAGTCGATAGGCGAGCTCTCCCCAAACCATGAGCAGTGTGTCGAGTAATTTTTGCACAAGTGCTTCAGTCCTGCTCCTTAGCTTAGATGGTATCGGAGGCACATACACATGATTCAAAAGTAAAAATCACATGGCGTCAGATCATGTGTGGACGTTAGGGTCTGAAAACCGAGCTCTGTTATCCGACCACTTGCGGTCAATCCTACGGTCACGTTAGAACGTCGTTTAACCAATCGCGTTCTATCTTGCTGCCAAATAAAGTTGAGGAAACAGAAATAGTTCTAGCACATCAAGATAAGAAACACCAGTTACAGTTGCTTCAACGACAAAGAAAGGCCCATAAACGACCCTCTGGGATACAGCACAAAAAACATTCAGTTTAGTGGAGCCTCGTTGCAACTGTACCACCTCGCGGGTATTTTGTGATCCCCATATGCGCACATTGTGTATCTTCAAATTTCCACTTAGGTGAAATGTCGAATTATTACTGAAGACGACACGATCCAAAAAATCTGTCTCGTCATGTAGCAACATTTCGTTTGCAATGTTGGCACGTAAGCCGTAGTCTGTAGGCTCTAGAGCAGGTAACAACTGCAAACAATAAGGACGTAGTTGTAAGCGCCATACTTAAAAGTCTCCACACTGACGTCATTAGAGCTACTAATTTACGATTTGCCTTCCGAAGTAATTTCTTGGGGCTGCGCGTGAAAAACTCACTCGTTCAACACGTTCTTCAGTCACTCTTAGTCGTTCCACACTCTTCCCTTTGTGTACAGATATAAAAACAAAACTGTTTCAGCTGCTCTGACATTTAATGTATTGTTTATAATTGTAAGTTGAATGTAACAAATTCAATAAAGCCTCAGAATTCGTACAGTCATTTTCAAAGACGCTGTTTATCGTGTACAGTTAGGAACACTAGAAAAATTACAGAAGCTTGTAAAATGTTCTCACAAACATACAGATATTTTGTCACCTCTTTCAATCGATCTTTCCTCTATAGAATCTCTGTGAGGTATCAGTCCTGATCAAAACACAAGGCATTAATGTAAGATCAGACTGCTCAGTGTCTAAGTGCTAATGGTGACTCTCTTGAAACATTAATAATTGTGCTGAAAAGTGAACAGACTACAGCGCAATGTGTAGACAGTGTAGTTCAGCCCGGAGGAGATTCTTTGACGGTTTTGGGGTGTTCTGATTACCCCTTACTCATGTTACAGTGAACATCAACCAGGATATTCGTTTCTCGGTGGCAACTGGTGTTCTGACTTCTATGTGCCCACGGTTAGTATCCTGTGGGCACTCCCGTCTTCGAAGCTGACAACAGCCATATTCATACTTGAACCTTCCTGGCAGATTGAAATTGTGTGCCAGACCGAGGCTCGAACTCAACTCAGGACCCTTGCCTTTCATGGGTAAGTGTCCTGCCGTCTAAGCTACGTAAGCAGACTCACAAGCCGTCCCCACAGCTTTACTTCGGCCGATACCTCGTCTCCTGCCTTCCAAAATTCAGAGAAGCTCTCCTGAGAAGTACTGGCGGAAGTAAAGCCGTGAGGACGGGTCGTTAATCGCGCTTGTGTAGTTGTGGTAGGCCACTAGCCCGCGAAGGGCGAAAATTCGGAGTTCGAGTCTCGTTCAACACACAGTTTTAACCTGCCAGGAAGTTTCATATCAGCGCACACGCCACTGCAGAGTGAAAATTTCATTCTGGAAATATTCGTAGTTCCTTATTTGCGCTCATTCATAAAAGTTACAGCACCTCGACTTGCCCGCTGCGTTACCTGATTTTAAAACCTCAGAAAATATTTGCGGCTATTTTAAGTAGCGGCTGAAAAGTATTAGTCAACATCCCCACAATCTGGAAGCTGTACGGGATCTGATCATCAATTAGTGGCTTCAGCTGTGTATGGCATACCTGAAGAAACTTGTGGATTCTCTTCCCTGACGAACCGAGACAATCATTAATATTAAGTGTGGTAATTCAGTGGTGTTTCTTGGGGTTGAGTTTCCTGTGTGTGTGTGTGTGTGTGTGTGTGTGTGTGTGTGTGTGTGTGTGTCTGTGTAGAGTGCTTATCTTATGTTACAGATTGTTGCTGCGATACTACGAGAGTGCGAAATGAAAACCACAGTGAAACTCAAAAATGTTATAATTGCAACAGTTAGTTACACCTTCCAGCTACCTCTCTACATAGTCGCCGCTCGGATACAGACGTTCGCTGTAGCACTGTAAAAACTTTCCAATCCCCTCGCCATAGAAGGCAGCCACCTGTGCTTCCCGCCAATTCTCTATGTTGATCTGCAGCTCGTCGTCTGGGCCAAAATGTTGTAGTCATAGCCATGCGAGCGGAGATGAGCATCAGATGGAGCCAAGTCCGGGCTGTATGGTGGGCGATCAAACACTTATTCAGAATGAGATTTTCAATCTGCAGCGGAGTGTACGCTGATATGAAACTTCCTGGCAGATTAACACTGTGTGCCGGACCGAGACTCCAACTCGGGACCTTTGCCTTTCGCGGGAAATTGCTCCACCAACTGAGCTACCCAAACACGACTCACGACCCGTCCTCACAGCTTTACTTCTGCCAGTACCTCGTATCCTACCTTCCAAACTTTACAGAAGCTCTCCTGCGAACCTTGCAGAACTAGCACTCCTGGAAGAAAGGATACTGCGGAGACATGGCTTAGCCACAGCCTGGGGGATGTTTCCAGAATGAGATTTTCACTCTGCAGAGGAGTCTACGCTGATAAGAAACTTACTCGCAGATCAAAACTGTGTGCCGGTTCAAATGGCTCTGAGCACTATGGGACTTAACTACTGAGGTCATCAGTCCCCTATAACTTAGAACTACTTTAACCTAAGGACATCACACCCATCCATGCCCGAGGCAGGATTCGAACCTGCGACCGTAGCGGTCGCGCAGTTCCAGACTGTAGCGCCTAGAACCGCTCGGCCACTCTGGCCGGCCCTGTGTGCCGGACCGAGACTCGAACTCGGAACCTTTGCCTTTCGCGGGCAAGTACTCTACATCTGAGAACGGGCTGATCCCGGCGGAGGTTCGAGTCCTCCCTCGGACATGGACTTGTGTGTGTGTGTGTGTCCTTAGGATGGTTTAGGTTGAGTAGTGTGTAAGCTTGGGACTGATGACATTAGCAGTTAAGTCCCATACGATTTCACACACATTTGAACACATCTGAGAACGGGTCGTGAATCGTGCTTGGGTAAGTCAGATGTAAAGCACTTGCCCGCGAAAGGCTTAGGTCCCGAGTTCGAGTCTCGGTCCGGTACACAGTTTTAATCTTCCACGAAGTTTCATAACACTTCTCATCGGAGAATTGTCATGAAGAAGCAAATGCATGACAGTTACGTTGCGTGGGCTGCATGAAATCGGTCGATATCTCTTACAGGCACTCATACTTTGCGGGTGGCATTATTTTATGGGCGTCTTTACGTGCCCACTGTGCTTTCAGAAATGAAAAGAGCGACGTGACGCAATTGACAGGCATTCTAGAGTCACTGTCCAGAACATCTATGCAACGCTTCATCGGATTTTCAATGTGGTTTCCATTTCGCCACCGATCGGACGTTACTTTCGGAACATCGATCGTAAACGGACGAGCTGTTACATTTTAAACAGTAATTGTGACCACTGACTGCATCATCAGAGACGCAGCCCACGGCTGCCCCGCTCGCAGGTTGCCGCGGCCGCAGCCGCATAACGGGTGCGAACCGCGCCGGGCGACCTGCCCGCCTCATCAGCATGCGGCATTGTCCATTGTCGCGGGCCTGCCGCGAAGCCGCCCTGCTCCCAGCCACACACACACGCACACAAAGCATTCCTGCCGAAATAGTGAAAACAGCCGAGCACCGCCGAGTCGTGCCGTCGCCTTCCAAACCGGTCCGCGGCACCGGCTGGTCAAACACGGCTCCCGAGTCTGCGCGTCGCGCCGTCCGGCGTTTGGCTTTCCTGGCACGTATCGCCAACCACAGATAGCGAGCGTGCGCAAGATCTTGTCGTGAATACTACGCTACGTTGTCTGTTATCTATGTTTTGAAACGCATGAAACTTTATCGTAGAGAAACACGCGGCTCCATAGATTAACCTCAAACAACTATCGACTTCCACTGACGCAGAATATTACACTACTGGCCATTAAAATTGCTACACCAAGACAAATATATTATACCAGAACTGACATGTGATTACGTTTTCGCGCAATTTGGGTGCATAGATTGTGAGAAATCAGTACCCAGAACAACCACCTCTGGCCGTAATAACGGCCTTGATACGCCTGGGCATTGAGTCAAACAGAGCTTGGATAGCGTGTACAGGTACAGCTAACCATGCAGCTTCAACACGACACCATAGTTCATCAAGAGTAGTGACTGGCGTATTGTGACGAGCCAGTTGCTCTGCCACCATTGACCAGACGTTTTCAATTGGTGAGAGATCTTGAGAATGTGCTGGCCAGGGCAGCAGTCGAACATTTTCTGTAACCAGAAAGGCCCGTACAGGACCTGCAACATGCGGTCGTCCATTATCCTGCTGAAATGTAGGGTTCCGCAGGGATCGAATGAAGGGTAGAGCCACGGGTCGTAACACATCTGAAATGTAACGTCCACTGCTCGAAGTGCCGCCAGTGCTAACAAGAGGTGACCGAGACGTGTAACCAATGGCACCCCATACCATCACGCAGGGAGATACGCCAGTATGGCGATGACGAATACACGCTTCCAATGTGCGTTCACCGCGATGTCGCCAATCACGGATGCGACCATCATGATGCTGTAAACTGAACCTGGATTCATCCGAAAAAATGACGTTTTGCTATTCGTGCACCCAGGTTCGTCGTTGAGTACACCATCGCCGGCGCTCCTGTCTGTGACGCAGCGTCAAGCGTAACCGCAGCCATGGTCTCCGAGCTGATAGTCCATGCTGCTGCAAACGCCGTCGAACTGTTCGTGCAGATGGTTGTTGTCTTGCAAACGTCCCCATCTGTTGACTCAGGGATCGAGACGTGGCTGCACGATCCGTTACAGCCATGCGGATAAGATGCCTGTCATCTCGACTGCCAGTGATACGAGGCCGTTGGGATCCAGCACGGCGTTCCGTATTACCCTCCTGAACCCACCGATTCCATATTCTGCTAACAGTCATTGGCTCTCGACCAAAGCGTGCCGCAATGTCGCGATACGATAAACCGCAATCGCGATAGTCTACAATTCGATCTTTATCGCAGTCGGAAACGTGATGGTACCCATTTCTCCTCCTTACACGAGGCATCACAACAACCTTTCACCAGGCACCACCGGTTAACTGCTGTTTGTGTATGAGAACTCGGTTGGAAACTTTCCTCATGTCAGCACGTTGTAGGTGTCGCCATCGGCGCCAACGTTGTGTGAATGCTCTGAAAAGCTAATCATTTGCATATCACAGCATCCTCTTCCTGTCGGTTAAATTTCGCGTCTGTAGCACGTCATCTTCGTGGTGTAGCAATTTTAATGGCCAGTAGTGTATGAAAGATGTTCAAATGTGTGAATTCATGAGGGCCCAAACTGCTGAGGTCATCGGCCCTAGACTTACACACTACTTAAACTAACCTATGCTAAGAACAATACACACACTCATGCCTGAGGGAGGACTCGAACCTCTTGCGGGAGATGACATGGCGCCTCTAACCATTCCGCGAGGCTGGTAGGGTTTCACGCGAGAACTGGTGAACAAGTGATTCCCAGTGTGGCAGTGCATGATCTAGTTGAAACTCTACCCACGGCTGAAATTTCTGTAACTGATGTAGGGACGGAGACAGAAGAGATGATGGCAAGGACATGGAGAGAAACTGAGTATCGCCTAGGAGCGCAAGTGGAAAAGTATCCACGAAAAGAAAAAAAAGCTTCATGAGTTGAGTTACCCTTTACGGCAAAACAGATTTTTGTATCTAGCATATTTCCTTAGAAATAAAAGTTTATGATCAGGGAAAGGTTCTATTTCACAATGTATTTATATCTTTCAGTCCTATAAACAGGAAATTTCCGTCTCATCAGTTCAGTAAAGGAAATGAATAACGTCCTGTTCAGTCAAGTATCGTGGCGGACCTCAGTCATCGCAAGAAATTTCCTCTATTTGACTGTTCATTTATTTTACACAATCATGATTTCGGTTTTGGAGCCATTTTAAAGTGCATGTTGAAACTTTAAGACATGTCTGACCTGTCTGTGACATGTATTCGTCAAAAAAAAAAAAACGTATTTATGGTCTTACAAGTACAAATCGAAGATACAGAATATGGCTGACACTGTGTACAATGAGAAAACATTAACATACAGCATGGCATATTTAACAGTTAATACATTCCTCTGACCTTCGTTCATCTCTTCTGTTCAGCTGAGTGAAATGGCGAAAATTTCTTTTCTTCTTCTTTTTCTTAATGTCCAGAATATCTTCTATCTTTTTTCCTTCCATACAAAATGACTTCGTCTGCATTAGGTAACATTTTAAAAAGCAGTCATGACTCAAATATGTAGGAGCGTTTACATGGAGCGATAACCGCTTGTGGAAGCTGAAGTACGGCAGCCAAATTCGCATGACCAGAATGGATGTTGTCTTTACACGACCAACTAGGAGCGGTACTGGGAAATGGGTTCACAGAAAACCGGTTCTGGGTGGCCCAAGTTGAAGCACGGTGTGGCACTCCGGCAGAACAATCCCTGACGCCCGACGAGGCCGAGAGGTTTTCGTGGAGAATGGAAGGCAGTGCCGGAAAAACGCGCTTCTGCTAACGAAGCGGCGCGGCGAGTGAAGTTTTTGTGCGCCTGCTGGGCGGTGCTGGCGCTCCGGCGCTGTGCAGTCTGTCGGCCGGCTGACGTGTCTTCCAGGCGGACGCAGACTGACGGGGCAGGTAGGGGCAGCGATAGGTAGCCCAGCCTGCCGGCCGCCAATTAGCCCGGCACGCGCTCCGGCGGAATTCCCTGGCGGCCCAGGCCGCTGGCCGGCCGCCCTTCCACAGCGCCTGCTGCTACTTACGAGGTGTATTCATCAAGTCTTAATTATCACCTTGAAAACATGAAGCTACGACCATCAAACTTGCTGATTATGTCGCTCAGTCTCTACACTTTCACACTTCAATCCATCATTTTCATCCCCCCCCCCCCCCCCACAACGATGGATGGCTTGGCAGAGCGCTCGGTTGAAATATTTGCAATCTGGCTGTCACGAAACGTTCCACTTCGAAAAACTGGAGACGCCTACCATAAAAGGCTTTCCACATCCAAGGAAAGAGAAAGAAGGCACTGACAAGCGAACCGTGCCTATTCGTCGTCACCCACTCCGTTCAAATTTGTAGTATACTAGCTGATAATTGGCATTGCCCAGGTATTTCTGTGTGTTCTAATCTTCTATTAGTCCATCTTCTACTTACCCAATCTCTGCCCATCTCCTCCTACACCCCCTCTTTGTCCACCTCCTCCACTCCCTCTCTCTGTCAACCACCACCTACCCCCCCCCCCCCCTTCTTACCTGCTCCTCCCTCCTTTGTCAATCTGCTCTGCCCCCTCTGTCCATTTGCTCCTTCCCTCCATGTCCACTTACTCCTCCCCCCTCTCATTCCATCGCCTCTTTCCCTCCCTTTGCCCTCCTCCCTCACCTCCTTCCCTCCTTCTCTCTACTCAATTGGTCCTCCTGCATCGCCGGCAGGTATGGCCGAGCGGTTCTAGGCGCTACAGTCTGGAACCGTGCGACCGCTACGGTCGCAGGTTCGATCCTGCCTCGGGCATGGATGTGTGTGATGTCGTTAGGTTAGTTAGGTTCAACTAGTTCTAAGTTCTAGGGGACTGATGACCTCAGAAGTTAAGTCCCATAGTGCTCAGAGCCATTTGAACTACTTGAACCTCCTGCATCTCCCTGACTGTCCCATCCTGTTTCCTTTATCTATCCATCTCTTCCCTTTCTCTGTCCAGTTCCTCCTCTGCATCTCTCTCTGATCACCTCCTCCTCTCCTCTCTCTCTGCCTATCACTCCCACCCCTGTCTCTATTAATCTTTTCTTCATTTCTTCCTCTGTCCATCTCTCCCTTCTCTCTGTCCATTCTCCCTCACCCTCTATCTGCTTATCTCCTCCTCACCCGTATCTGTGTACATCTCCCACATCTCCCTCGCTGTCTGTCCATCTTTTCCCGTTCTCTCTCTTCACATTATCAAGATCACCACAGTAAGACGTCTTTCCAGATTGTAACTAATATGTGTACTAAATTTGGCTGATATGTTTCCAGAGATTTAGGACGTGATTTTTTCCCACGGCTTTGTCAACATATGCACATGTCACATATATCTCACATTCATTTAACGTATTTCACACATATGTGTACACGTATTTCATTTGTATGTCTTGCGAATTTCGCCCTGCAGTTACATTTTCACGCAGCTCGTTGTTTATGACGACGTGCTTAACTATTTGTCATATAATGATATAATTTTGCAGGTACATCCAGTGGCTCATGTGGTTGCTGTTTACGAAATGTGTTGTAAATGGAGTTTAGTAGCAAAGAAGCAATAAACTGCATGCATGAGTGGTCAGTTTTTCACTCATCTCAGTGTTTATGACGTCATACCTAATAAACTGGGTGTCATACAATGATATAATTTTGCTGGTTCAATCAATGCTATATGAGAATACTGTCTACAAAATGTATCACGAATACAGTTACTAGAAAAGAGGTAGTAAAGTAAAACTTCATGCCACATACGGCAGTTTTACTGCACGAACAGCGAAAATTTAGTAGCCTATACACGTTTTTTCTTCCATCATTTTGCGAGGCTTATCAGCGATAGAAGGTTTCCTATGGACTTGCAATTGAATGTGAAGTTTGTTGCGAGTCACTAAGTAAGTGGTTTGAAGTAAGGGTATTCGCGCATCGTAGGTTACGCTGCTTTTTCACCGTCAACACTTCCTGTTTGATTAGTTGGGTGATTTTTATCGCCGCAGATAGTGACATGTGTATCAATCTTAGATGAAATCGGTCGAATGGTTTAGGAGGACATGTGGAAAAAAATACATACATACATACATACATACATATTATACGTACATTGTGTCGGGGTCCGGTGAGCCGGCCAGTCTGTGGATGATTTTTAGGCGGTTTTCCGTCTGCCACGGCGAATGCGAGCTGGTTTCCTTTATTACGCCTCAGCTACACTATGTCGGCGATTGCTGCGCAAACAAATTCTCCACGTACGCGTACACCACCATTACTCTACCACGCAAACATAGGGGTTACACTCGTCTGGCGTGAGACATTCCCTGGGGGGTCCACCAGGGGCCGAACCGCACAACCCTGGGTTCGGTGTGGGGCGGCGGAGGGGTGAAGTGGACTGCGGTGGTCGTCGTGGGGTTGTGGACCACTGCGGCTGCGGCGGGGACGGAGCTTCTCCGTCGTTTCTAGGTCCCCGGTTAACCATCGTTTCTAGGTCCCCGGTTAACATACAATATAATACAATACGTACATTCATTTTTATAATATCGTAAGGTATGGATGCAGGTTTTGCCCAGAAATGAAAGCAACAGAAATGTGAACTCCAGATGGTCAAAGCTCTAGAAAAAGTAGTATTTAATACCGTAATGTATGGATGCAGGTTTTGCCCAGAAATGAAAGCAACAGATGTGAGAGTTCCAGATGGCCAAAGGTCTAGAAAAGTAGTATTTTTTGGCGCGGGTTAGGCAACGCATGAGCTATTTATGTTTCCTTAGTTTCCAGGCAGGGACTCCCCCCGTAGTTTCCAGACAGCGACTGCCCCCCCCCCCCCCCCGGAAAAGGTACAGAACAGTCATCGCAGGGTCGTGGTATCGAGTCCTAATGTGGAAACTCTTTTGATATTTTCAACTTTTACGCTAAGTACATTGCAAATAAACTAAAATAGAGCTCCATACGTAGAATCTACCAACATTTACATAGAAGGGCTAAAAAGGAAAGGCAAAAGAAAATCTGGAATTGTAGATAAACCTGCACCAAAAATGTTATTCTTTTTAAACGCTCGAGCATCTCGAGCTTCCACTTCTGCCACTCTCACTTCTGGCCAAGCGATGCATATACCATAAATCTGGACGAAATAAGTGACAACTATTCGGCGTGATCCTCTTGTGAGTGCCATGTGAGGAGAACACGAGAGGGCCGCGGGAGGCAAAATTTGACACCGCAAAGAAGCAACACGTATGGCTGTGTCCTCACAGGCTGTTCTGGGGCCTTGCCGGGTCCACTTGGACAATTTCCCACGACGCTTCGTAGTGTCAAACTTCCGCGATCTTGTCACGGGGTTTCAATAGTATACTTACGGAAGTTATCTGTGTATACCATACAATAACAGTCACAAGAAACTGTTTCACCTTGGTTTCGTCTTTATTGGCAGTAGTAAATCCAAATCTTTCTATTGGTCTACTTTACAATTCTGTCACGGGGCCATAGTGATACATTCAGCGGTCATCTACGGTGATTAGGTGACTATAAAAGTCATTTGGATTGGTCTAACACAGCTACACTCCTGCTGATGTCTCAGTGCAGCGGAATTTTTGAAAAGGTGTAATGAGCCGTATTCAAAATGTCGCGCAAGATGTTGAAAACTGATCGATGCCTGATTTTCAGTTTCTCCACTATCACCTTGTTGATGATACACCGGTCTTCGAGCAGTACTGCCAACACTTCACTTACGTTTCCCAGTTACGTACGGAAATGGGTTCTTCCACTTCGTTCTTCGTCATTCAGACTTGTTTGAGCACGATGGAAGCTATTGCGTCACCGTGTCATACGATAGTGTGTTGTTGTCCTACAGATCCACCAAACCAGCATGGACTGCCGGCCGCGGTGGCTGTGCAGTTCTAGGCACTTCAGTCCGGAACCGCGTGACTGCTACGGTCGCAGGTTCGAATCCTGCCTCGGGCATGGATGTGTGTGATGTCCTTAGGTTAGTTAGGTTTAAGTAGTTCTAAGTTCTAGGCGACTGATGACCTCAGTTGTTGAGTCCCATAGTGCTCAGAGCCATTTGAACCAACCAGCATGGATTGTTGCAGCGTTGTCCGCATTCGAAATCAGGAAATTGTTTACCGCACCATATTCCACTTAGTCAATGGGCTGCGTTCCTTTTTTTTTTTTTTTTTTTCGATCTCTATACGCATGCTACGGTACCGTGGCGATATAATTTCAGTATGTGCTGGGACTGCATGCATGTACTTCCTAATAAACAAAAAATAATTACATAACTTTATTTTAAAATCTTATAACTATCTCTCGTTGACATAAATGGTGGACACCATCCTCTATGTTTAATTGGATCTTAAATTACAAATTTTCTCTAATGTCTGCCTTGAGTTCCAAGTTAGCAAACATAGAAACAAAGTGAAATACATGACTACACCAATTAAAAACATCTAAATTTCGTAATATATTTTTTGGTGTTTGAGGAGTTCAGTAACGTCATAAAACAGGTTACTGTCTTCTACAAGAATAAAGACACGTTTGGCTGAGTGGAGCCAATGGTCTTCCCGCAATGGTGACACCGGTTCCCGTCAGATCAACGAAGTTAAGCACTGTTGCGCTTGGCTAGCACTTGGATGGGTAACCACCCGGGTCCGCCGAGCGCTGTTGGCAAGTGGGGTGCACTCAGCCCTCGTGAGGCCACCTGAGAAGTAGCGGCTCTGGACACGAAAGTTAACATCGGCCGGGAGAGCAGTGTGCTGACCAGACGCCCCTGCATATCTGCACCGTGTGACGCCTATCGACTGAGGATGACGTGGCAGATGGTCGGTACCGTTGGCTTTCCGAGGGCTGTTCGGACGTAGTTTGAGTATGGCTATGTGGATATCAGTAGGGTTTGTTCATGAAAATGAATCCTCATTAACTTACAACGTTTGCGGTAGAATTTACAACTGCCAGAAATGTTACGTTCCGCAGACACTCAAATACTGAAGTACAGAGCTCCTCATTCATGAGGCGCAACAGACCGTTAGGAGATAGGTCGGAGGTGCGAGAAAAATACGTTTTCGGCGCTGATAACGAAATCCTCCGCGGACAACGGAGGACCTATCAGACACAAATGTGCCGCGGACGATAAGCACACCGGATATAAACAGAATTAAAGTGCAAATCGTAGTATGGCAGTAAATGTGTTCCAGTTCCTACGCCAGACGGAGATAAAACAGTGGTATAACATTGACAAAGCTGTTTTGCCATGGAATGCAAGTTCTTTCCAGTTTCTTATTTTAAAAGCAATAATTAATTGCAGTATCTTTCCTTTACGAACCACAAATTTGTTACCTTGACTATATAACAGCCAAGCTCGAGTATTGTAATATTTTTATTTTTGTTTTATTTCCTCAACGACCGGTTTCGACAGACTCTAGCTGTCATCAGAATGAAATTTTCACTCTGCAGCGGAGGGTGCGCTTATGTGAAACTTCCTGGTAGCTTAAAATTGTGCCGGATCGAGACTGGAACTCGCCATAGTTTTAATCTGCCAGGAAGTTTCTAGCGGTCCTCATCGAATCTTCTGGAAATAATATTGCTGTGCATTTCCAAAGGATCCGAAGATGATAGTTAGAATGTGTTGAACGCGGCCATTGAGGAAAAAAATTAACCAAACATTAAAACAAGAGCTCTTGGCTGCCAAACATTGTTATTTACCAATATCAAATGTTTTTGAGAATATCGAGTACAGTCTTAGAGACATTTTTGCCTTCAAATTTGGTCAGCTGCCACGTTTTAGGTGCACTTGAAAATCAGCTAACAAGACTGGCAAATAGTGTTTCATGAACTTATTTGAACCAACAGGCTGATGGAAATTAATTGACGTAGATAATATGCACGCAGGGGGAGCGCGTTTCGTCACGGGGTCGTTTAGTAAACGCGAAAACGTCACGAACATCCCCAAATAACATTAATGGCAGATAAGAGAAGCAAAGTGCACCACAAGAGAGCGCAGCGCCTGTTGGGAAGGTTTAGTAAGTTCACCCGAATCCGGCAGGCAGAGACCTCGTAGCACACTGTGGGGCCATTCGCTAGCTAAAGCGGTGTTTCATGAAAGAAACATATTTGGTGAAGTCTAACTGAAGCCAATAAATTACATTTGCGTCGGTGGAACCTTGAAATGTAGTGTTTTGTGTGACTTCTGACCTATTGACCATGAACTGTTATCCCGTTTTCTCTTTGTGGGTGTCATGGTGGAAATTACTAGCAACCATCTAGAGGCGGTGTACTGAATGTTGGCGGTGTGTAATTTGCAATCCCGTTGTCGGATCTCTGAATGATTCTGAATGCAGTTATATAACAACAAGGCATTAATTATTATTGGTTTTGGAGCACAGTCGATTTTAACTCTGTTTCGCGGATCAAAGCGTGGCTGACTACCCTTACGAAGACTGATTTGTAAATGTATCAGTATAGAAAATTGATCCGTGTCCGCTAATAAGCAGTCCCTGGTTAATCTTCGGAGCAATTCTTCGCATAATTAATCGAGTCCACCAATCGGGTGGATTCCGGATGCAGCCATGAGCAAGAGTTCCAGCGACTTCAAAACTTCTCCCAGGAAGAGACAGAGGATCATTTCAAGTTCTACTACTGTCTTCCAACTAGCATATCGTCCTTTTGCAGTTCTTTGCGCTACATTATTTACTTAATGTTTACGTCACAATGATTATTGTGGTATCGTCGAGAGATCATTGTACCACACTAAATTCGGCAACGTTCATCGCTACCACAGACATTAGCGATGTGTCGCTGCAATCTGCAACGATGAAGGGCAGAGGCTGCGAAAGACACGCCCCCTCTCTCGCACGGAGACCAATATAGAGCCGAGCATGGAATCGCACTGCCTCATTTCGTGAGCTCAGCCGAAACGGTGGGCATCATCGAGTAGGACTAAAGAATTATTGAATTCTCAGACAGAAATGTACCTCCGTATAAATTTTGGACATTGTGCTTCAAAAGAAAAGTATTAATTAGTATATCAAATAATGCTTTAATAGCTAATGACAGTTGCAAATTATCTAACACTCCTGTGGCAGAGGATTGTATCAAGCTGAGTAAATCTTTTTATCATTCGTGTAATAATAATAATAATATTTGAAATGTTGTAGTTCCAATGAAACATCTCCTAAACCAATCAAAGAGCCCACACTTATGGCAGCTCGATTGTAGTTTCATCCGGTCATAACACTTATCACAAGATTTATTTGTAAGAGGCGTTCCGGTCTCAGCTGAGTAATGTCATTCTGGCATCAGTCAGTCGGAAGGACTTTGCCCGAAATGCGAGTCTTTGGCATCGAGACAACGGAAATTCCGAACGTCGCGTCACCTGGTAATTTTCTCGTTATTATCGTTTATTGTGAAACACGGTTTGTTTTTGTAGCGTTTGCAGTCACGTCAGAATGGTTTAGTAATTACAGATCTGAACTGTTTTGAACTTGTATAAAAATTATTGCTGTATTTTCTTATAATATTGAGATAATTACTTGCATCATAGATTGTGTATTGATTACGAATAAGAACACCATCCCTTTCCAGTAATTCTCTTTTTCAGCAGATATACAACGTAAAGCATTATTATCGCAATTATTCAGTTTGACGAAAACTGATGTATGCATGACAGCAGCCGTGCTTGTATGTCATTAGCTTTCTTTTTTTTCCTTTTTTACCTCCCGGTTTCCCAGTTTTTCCTCTCAGCGAGGAAATTAGTATCGATTTAGCAGTAACAGATTTTTTCTCGTAGTGGTTACGTGTGAGATTTACATAAGCAGCTTTGCTTTTCTGGGCGTGGACTTGGTGACCACGGTGTTGCAAGCCATTATGTTTTGCAGATGACAATACGAAAAGCAAAACGCAATACGAAGGAACAGTACTTTGTTTGGAACGTTAGTAGATCACTATGCAGTTGCGTAAGCCAAATGTAAATCACTGTTTCGCTGATACAGTAGTAAAAGTTTATGAATAGAGAAGACAAGATTGATTCTTGAAATTTTCCCGGTGACGAGAATTCCATGAAGTTTCGGGATTGCAGCGGGATAACGTCGACTTCTTGTCACGATATTTCGGCTGACGACCATACACTCATCTTCAGGCGAGTGTTTTGCACTGGAGATTTCTAGTTCACATCACTACCTTTATATAAAACATTGGTGCGAAGACGCATGCTCATAGACATCCGCTACATGAACGACCTCTGTAGAGTTACGCACCCTCATCGAATATTGCTCCATCTATGGCGTGCAGCTGCATGCGTAATACGACACTACACGCGCACTCTCTGCAGCTCCTTTGCAAGGCCGTCTCCATCATATACAGCATGTGTCCGGTGAACCAACGTTCGAAAGACGGCCATAGTTTGTGATGCGTGGTGGCAGCTAGACGCCTGTGCATACAGGTATGTGTGGGGCTGTGGTAAACGAAATGCCCCAATGATCCATCCACTTCCCATCTGACCAAGACGTCCAGAAGTGGCAGACAGCCATCCTTCTTCATTTCCATCGTAAATTTGATATTCTCGTGGATAGAATTCAGATGCTGCAAGAAGCGTCACAGTTCTTCTTCACCGTGGGGTCACCCTACAATAGTATCATCCACACACCACCAGAAGACTTTTGGTTTAAGTTCTGCCGAATCATAGCAGCGGTATGAGGAGACAAGTGCTGTTGAATATCTCGCAAGTCTTGCGGTACGACTCCCAGTGGATGACTGGAAACAAGTGATTTCGAATGAAGTATCATGCTGTACCCTGTGGCAGTCTGACAGGAGGGTTTGCGTTTGGCGAATGCCTGGAGAAGGTAACCTACCATCATGTACAGGGCCAATAGTGAAATTCGGAGTATGTGGTGTTATTGTATGGGAGTGTTTTGCTTGTTTAGGATGTGGCCACCTTATGGCCTTAAGGAAACGCTGAATGTGGAAAGATATGAACACTTGTTACACCGCTGTTTACTGCGTACGGTAGAGGAACAGCATATCAGTTCACCCTGTCATAAAAGCAGCATCTGTGAGGTAAAGACCGGCCGGTGTGGCCGAGCGTTTCTAGGCGCTTCAGTCTGGAACCGCGCGACCGCTACGGCCGCAGGTTCGAATCCTGCCTCGGGCATGGATGTGTGTGATGTCCTTAAGTTAGTTAGTTTTAAGTAGTTCTAAGTTCTAGGGAACTGATGACCTCAGATGTTAAGTCCCCTAGTGCTCAGGACCATTTGAACCATTTTTGTGGTAATGGTATGTGGACAGTAACATTCCTGAAGCGGAGTAGCCTGTCGTGAGTCCTGATCTGAACCCAATGGAACACCTTTGGGATATGGCAGAACATCGACTTCGCTCCAGACTCCGGCCTCAAACATAATACCCTCTTTGGTTTAGGCTCTTGAGGAAGAATATGCTGCCTTTCCTCGACAAAAATTCAGACACGTCACTGAAAATATACCCAACGGAGGTTAAGACTCCATAAAGCCGAAGGATGGACACACCCTTTTTTAATATATAGTCTTCTGAGTGGTTTGATGCCGCCCGCCACAAATTCCTCTCCTGCGCCCACCTTCTCGTCTCAGAGTAGCAACTGCAACCTACGTCCTCAATTATTTGCTGGATGTATTGCAATCTCTGTCTTCCTGTTCAGTTCTTGCCTTCTACAGCTACTTTTAGTACCATGGAAATCATTCTCTCGTCTCTTAACAGATGTCCTATCATCCTGTCACTTCTTCTTGACAGTGTTGTACTTTCCTCGCCGATTCTGCGGAGAAACTCGCCATTCCTTACCTTATCAATCCACTAAATTTTCAACATTTTTTTGCAACACCACATTAAAATGTTTTGATTTTCTTCTGTTCCGTTTTTCCAGTCCTTGTTTCACCGCCATACAATGCTGTGCTCCAAACACTCACTGTCAGAAATTTCCCTCTGAAATTAAGGCGTATTGATCCTAGTAACCTTCTCTTGGCCAGGAATCGCCTTTTTGCCAGTGGTGGTCCGCGTTTTGTGTGATTTTTGCTTCGTTATCAGCAATTATGATGTTAAGTTTCTCACTTTCTCATTTCTGCAACTTCTCATTACTTTCGTATTTCTTTGGTTTACTTTCAGCCCATATTCTGTACCCATTACACTGTTCATTCAACAGATACTGTAATTCTTCTTCCCCTCACTGAGGAGAGCAATGTCACCAGTGAATCTTATCATTGATATCATTTCAACTTCAATTTTAATCGCATTCTCGCTCTTTTATTTGTGTCACTGCTTCTTCGTTGCCTAGATGAACAGTAGGAGCGACAGACTAAATTCCTGTCTTACACCCTTTTTAATACGAGTACTTCAGTCTTGATCATCCACTCTTACTGTTCCTTCTTGGTCCTCGAACATATTGCACATTACTCGTTTTTCCTTTAGTTCACCCCATTTCTATCAGAATTTCGAATATCTTCCACCATTTTGTATTGTCTAATGCTTTTCCCATGTCGACATATCCTATGAACGTGTCGCGATTTTTCTTCAGTCTTGCTTCCATTATCGACCGCCCTCTGGCGCCTTTGTCTTTCCCTAAGTCAGACTGATCATCATCAGAGCCTCAGTTTTCTCTTCCATTCTTCTGTATATTATTCTTGTCATCATCTTGGATGCTTGGGCTGTTAAGCTGATTGTGCGATAGTACTTGCCCTCATTAATGTCCACTATCACGTGTTCGGATACTTCTGACCAGACGGTTTACAGCGCGTAACACCTGAAACTCTGAGAGAAGACGTGACCACACGTTACAGTTCACGCTGACTTTGTCAAGTAGAGGAGAGGAGTGGAAACACTGCAGAGCAGGCAGCTGGCAGCTGGCGGCGCGAGTCAGTGGCCGCAGCTGGTCTGGTCTGGGCTGGGCTGGGCGGTGTACGCGCGAGCGCGCAATGAGGCCTGTCGCATTCCTGGGGCAGCTCCAGTTGCGGCAGTTTTGTCCGACACCCGATCTGCCGGCCCACGCCTCGCCGCCGCCGCCGCCGCCGCCGACCTACGCTACCGCGAGGCACGCCAGCGCCGCCACGGGCAACGGCCCCCTGCTCCGTGCTCCGCTCTGGTCTGCTCTGGTCTACCGCCGCCGCGGCTCACATGGCCACATCGCGGTTTCGCTTCTCCTCTCCCTTCCAGCATCTGGTGTCTGCAAGCCGGTCGCGGCGTACTGCGGATCGCTGTACGAAACTGCTACCACACTATGCCTCGCCAATAACCTTCAGGCTGCGGAAGGGTTACGTAATTTGAAAAGGAATCATGTCACCGCGAATTGATGTTTATGTTGAGCACTACCCCACCTTCATCTTACCTTTCTTCCTACCTTACTCTTCATCTTTCCAAAACTTTTCTTTCTTAATTACGCTGTCTTTCCTACCACTGCTCTCTCTTCCTCACCCTCGCTTCCCTTCTCTCTCTTCCTCTCCCTCGCTTCCCTCCCCCTCTCCTCACTCTGGCGTTCTCCCTCTCTCTATTTATCTCCCCCTCTTCCTCTATCTCCATCTCTCTTGATCTCTCTCCCGCTCATTCCCCATATTACTCTCTCTCTCTCTCTCTCTCTCTCTCTCTCTCTCTCTCTCTCTCTCTCTCTCTCTCTCTCTCACTCACTCACTTTTACTCCTCAACTCCCTCTTATTCGTTACCTCCCTTCTTCTTCTTCTTCTGTAATTCGTAATTTTCCTTCCCATTGTCACTTTTCTCTTTTTTTTCCTTCTCATCCCTTCCTTATAATTATAAGAGATTCATCTCAAAAGTCCTGCACACTGTGCATAAAAAATTTTTGCGCCCGAAAATTCGTCAAAGAAGTTCTGACATGACTGCAGCTAGTTCCTCGTTTTGTACGATAATGCAAGACTGCATATTGTCCCAGCAATGACAGAAACCCTTGACAAATATGGATAGGAAGTACTTCCCCGTCCACTATACAGTCCTGATATTAGCCCACCAGACTGATTTGTTTCCAAAATTGAAGAAACAACTCCGTGGAAAGCGTTTTGATGCAATGGATGGAGCTTGCAGAGATGTAACACGAGTAATCAGACAGCTCAACAATGTAGGTGCCCTATCGGGAATACAGAAGTTGCCAAAACGCCGGGAACCTGTCATAAACAAGAATGGAGAGTATATTCAAGACCAGTAAAGGTAGTTTGTAAGACAAATTTTTTCTTCAGTTCTGCAGAACTCTTAAAATGACTCTCGTACTTTTTGCTCAGCTTACACTTCTTATATCATGGACATGTTCTAGTGGGTAGAGCTATGAACTCCGGCCCTGGGACCGAGTGAAGTGGCGCATTCGAGAGGACGACAGTTCAAATCGGCATCCAACCACTCACATTTAGGTTTTCCGCCATTTTCCTGAATTGCTCCAGGCAAATGTCAGTGTGGTTCCCTTGAAAGGACATTTCCCGTCGAATCCTTCAAAAAACCCGAGCTTGTGCTTCGTCTCTAGTGATCTCGATGTCGACGAGACGATAAACCCTGACCTTGATTTTTTTTCTTCTGGCCCTTGAGATCCTGGGTTCAACCCCGGATAGTGAACGGGGTTTTTCCTCGTTCCAGTTCCCCCAGGAAGGCCCCAGGTCCACTCACTCACTGTCCAAGTACAACGAAACTTTTCCAGAGAAAAAGGCGGCCAGGACAAGGAGTCAACAGATAAATTGGTGGACTAGGAGATGTACAGAAATGTTGATATCACCATCATCAAAAAAGTCGGCACGTTTCAGAATGCTTGAAGATCGTATGAGTAAGGTAATTTTATAATTCCTTACGTTAGAGAGTCCCGATATTTGTGTAAATTCGAAATAGGTTTCGGACAAATTGTTTTCACGAAACACGCAATCCTACTCTGCTGAGTTCCGTAACTCACTTTGCCACTCCTTCTCCCACCTGTCTAGTAGTTTCTAAGAAACTGGACAGATAATCTTGTCCAGTGTCCCCCTCCACAGCTAAGTGTCCAGCGTGGCAGAATGTCATGCGAGAGACCCGTATTCACTTGTCGGCTTGGTCAGAGATTTTCTCCGCTCGGCGGTTGGGTGTTGTCTTGTCTTCATTATCATTTCATCCTCATCGACACACAAGTCACAGAAGTGGCGTCAACTAAAAAGATTTGCACCTGGCGACCGGTCTACTACGCACATTTCAGATTGTCCAGGATAATCTGCTCCCTCCCGGGAAATGTTATAACTTTGGGTGCGCCTAACGGGATCTTCCGGATCCTTTGTGCACGCAGGCGCTACTGAGCGACTGCAGAAAGCGGTACGCCAGGCAACCGACAGACACCACAGAGAACCGAAGTATGTCTTGACCAGCCAAGCTCAACAATGGGCAGGCTTTTGCACATTGCAAGGTAGTACGAGAACAAGCGTATTTTAGCCGGCCGAAGTGGCCGTGCGGTTAAAGGCGCTGCAGTCTGGAACCGCAAGACCGCTACGGTCGCAGGTTCGAATCCTGCCTCGGGCATGGATGTTTGTGATGTCCTTAGGTTAGTTAGGTTTAACTAGTTCTAAGTTCTAGGGGACTAATGACCTCAGCAGTTGAGTCCCATAGTGCTCAGAGCCATTTGAACCAAGCGTATTTTTATATAAGAGGTTGTGTTCTTTTAATAAAGAGAGGCAGTGAGTACTCTCGTATTATACAGTCACTAGCTAAATCTACCAATGCAGCAGCAGAGGCCTGCAAGTGAATTACGTGGAGTGATTCCGTGATTTACCTAAATTGCTCCAGGCAAATGTCAGTGTGGTTCCGATGAAAGGACATTTCCCGTCCAATCCCTGAAAAAAACCCGAGCTTGTGCTTCGTCTCTAATGATCTCGATGTCGACGAGACGATAAAGCCTCATCGTCATTTCTTCTTCTGGCCCTTGAGATCCTGGGTTCGATCCCGGATAGGGGCTGGGATTTTTCATCGTTCCAGTCCCGCCAGGAAGGCCCCAGGTCCACTCAGCCTAAGTACCGCGAAACTTTTCCAGAGTAAAAGGCGGCCAGGACGAGGGGTCAACAGATAAATTGATGGAGTGATCTCAGAAGATCAGACGAGTCATTGTCGGACGTGGACAGGAAATACGTTAGCCTGTGGAATCAGCAAATACTGACAGTACTTCGGTGCTGACAGCTGAAAAAGATAGAGGTTGTTAACCCTGCGGCGCAATATTTTCGCAGTGGTGGACGCTTTTAGCGGTCTCTTCTCTGGCGTTTTCGATCAGTCATAAAGCTGCAAATGCGTGAAGGGCACAACAGCAGTAGAGAGTGTCCACTTCAGTGGACTGCGTGCATTTGCAGCCTAAGGATTCATTGAAAACGCCAAAGAAGCCACCATTAACAGCTGTTTACAAAGTGGACGCTTTGCACCACAGGGTTAATATGTAATCCACAGAGGTATAATTGCATCTACATAATTACTCTGCATTACATGCTTAAGTCTTGGGCAGTGATGTCCTCCGTTGGCCCATCTGGTAAGGATCCCTTACCGCAAAGAAACACTCCAGAAGAGGGCGGACAAGAGTAGTGTAGACGGTCTCTTTAATAGAACTGTTGCATATTCTAAGTGTTCTGCCAATAAAAAGTACTCTATATTTGCCTTTGCGACGAAATTTTCTCTATGATGGTTCCATTTCAATTGTTCGTAATTTCAATCTCTACGTATTCAGCAGACTCTACAATCTTTAAACTGTACCCGAAATTTAGCGAAATATTTTTAGTATTCATGTGGAGGATGCTGTCTATTACTACGTACACAATGGTGAGGAGAGGAGGAAGGGGGAGGGTTTACAGAGTAATGCAGCAGCTGTTGTTGTAGGGAAGTTGGACAGGAGCAGGATATCACTAGCAAACATGTAGTTTTTCAAAGAATTGCGAAGAAATTTTACAAATCATACAATGAATGCTTTCACGACTGGATGTTTCAGCTGCCGAGAATTTTTCCCTGTTGTATGGCCGTGGTCCATGGAACTCTTCTACCCCTGACGTTTCGTCCAAGGCTACGTTGGTCATCTTCGGAGGTGCTCCTGGTTGTGCTGAGTCTTGCACAAGTCGTAAAGACTCACCACAACCAGGAGCACCTCTGAAGATGACCAACGTAGCTTTGGACGAAACTTCAGGGATAGAAGAGTTCCATGGACCGCGGCCAAACAACCCGGAAGAAATTTTACAAAACAACAAACAGCAATAATGTCCAACTATTACAAAAAGTGCATCGTACAGAGTGAGGCTCTGGCTAATGATGCACGAGCAAACTGAAGAAGGCTAAGACTGAAGACTATCGAAGAGTGGGACTGAGTCTGGCCTGTATCTGCCGCCGGCTATCCTATACCGCGGCTGCAGAGGGCGCTCCTAGCCAGAGCCGCTGCAGGCGTGGCTCAGAGCGGGCGCATCATTGGATCTGCTTGGTCCTTGGGCACCCGCTGTCAGAGTCTGTCGGAAACGTGCACTTCCGTTGCTAACTGTGACACGCCGGAGCGGTGGTATCGATTTATGATACTACAGACGATCTCATACTTTTCACTGTTCAGTGCCACTTGCCACTTTTCGCAAAGCACAGATATTTTGTCTAAATCGCTTTGCAATTAGTTTTGATCTCTTGAATACTTTACTAAGCAGTAAATGACAATATCAACCGCAAACAATCTAGACTAAGACACAAGAGGGCCTATAACACTTCCTTGAGAAACCACGTATGTCACTTCGGTTTTTCAGTCGATGGCTCCCTGCCAGTTTCTTCAAGCTGTAACCTTTCTGTCACGAAATCACAAATCAAGTCCCACAACTGAGGTAGTATCCCACAGGCACCCAGTTTGATTAGAAGCTGCTTGTGAGGAACAGTGTCAAAAGCCTTCCCGAATCTGAAAATATGATATCAACTAGAGACCCCACTGTACATTGAACTGAAGCAGGAGAAAAGCGAGATAAAAATATTTTGAAACAGTGTAATTGGACCCGCCAGGGTACTTACCTTATTTTCGTCAGCGTGCGTAAATGTTTGGACATTTTTCTTGACCAGTTTGGAGAAGGTAACGACTCACAGTAGCCAACACTGACGGTAGCAATAGCCCAGTATTTTAGCGTTAATTGTGAGTATGGCTTAACTCGGTAAAAACTAGCCATAAAAGGGATACGAAACGTGATGCAGACTATTTTGTTCATTGCATAATAAAAACACAATCACTGATCACTGGCTGCAAACTGCCGCCTTTCTGAATTGTCTATTTTCAGTGAGATGATTTTATTGATATTACATTTATTGTACATATAAATACATAGGCCTACTCCACTAGCCATCAAAATGGTTCAAATGGCTCTGAGCACTATGGGACTTAACATCTATGGTCATCAGTCCCCTAGAACTTAGAACTACTTAAACCTAACTAACCTAAGGACATCACACAACACCCAGCCATCACGAGGCAGAGAAAATCCCTGACCCCGCCGGGAATCGAACCCGGGAACCCGGGCGTGGGAAGCGAGAACGCTACCGCACGACCACGAGCTGCGGACGGCGCGTTGTCAAAAGTGACTACATGTTTCGAGTGTCTTATAGTGAAGTTGTGCTGCGGTACGGGTAACAGGTGCATCGCAATGTGGGAGTGAAACGGTGCGACTACTGGAAACGAATTCCGATGCCGGAATACTCGGAACAGTACGATCCTTGCGTGCGAAACGTCTAAACCGCACACAGGTTCGCCGTTAAATTCTGGTGGTATACGGACCAAATGCAGTGCCGTGTCCAACCTCAGTGAAATGGTGCCAACAATTTGACCACAGTCGCACAGACATCGATGACGCTGATCGGCAAGGAAGGCCACCAACATCGACCTCAGAGGACAATGTCCAGGTAGTTGAGAACAACATCTGGGGAAAAAGAGATTTTCCAATGGTGAGGTCGTTTACACAGTGGTCTTCGAATGGCTCCGAGACCAAAGAGGGAATTTCTAGTGTGGAGGAAACGACAGATTGGCACAACGTTGCGACCGTTCTCTACAGACACTTTGTGACTGTGTTGAAAAACACGTCTTTGAAAGATTATTGGCCGGTCGTGATAATGTGTAAATTACTTCCTGAGGTCCCCTCGTTCTTCTAGTTATTACCTTTCCTGTTCCATTCGCAAATGGAGAGAGGGAAAATGACTGTCTTATTTCCGTAATCCCGACGTCTTTACAGTCCTTGCGAGAGACGTGTGTTGGGGGCAGTAGCATCGTTTTACAGTCTGTCGTAAATGCAGGTTCTCTAATCTTTGTCAGTAATGTTTACCTCTAGGGTTTCTCATTTGATTTTATGGAACGTTATACTCTCGTGCTAATCTAACCTATCAACAACAAATCTAGCAGCACGCTTCTGAATTATTTCTCTTACTTTTACTCCACCTCCTGGGGATTGCAAACTCTCTAACAGTGTTCACAAACAGGTTGCACAAGTACTCTGTACGGAGTTTTTTTATAGGTATGTTATACTTTCCTAGAATTCTCTCGGTAAAACGAACTCAACCTTCCGCGTTCCTAGAGCTGGCATTACATGCTCATTTCATATCGCTTTTCAACGTCACGTGTGTGTGTGTGTGTGTGTGTGTGTGTGTGTGTGTGTGTGTGTGTGTGTGTGTGTGTGTGTGTGTGCATATTTCATCGATGTGACTGTGTCAAATAACAAACCATTAATAATGTATTTAAACATTACATGTTTTTTTTCGAACTCACCTGCATTAACTTACTTTTGCCATGTTTAGATCAAGCTGCCTTTCATCACACTAAACAGAAATTGTATTCTAGTCACACTGTGTCGTCTTACTATTACTTAAAATTGACACTTTCCTAAACTACAGAGTCATCAGCCAACGGTCGCAAATTGCTGCTCATCCTGTCTATCGGATCGTTTATGTTTATAAAGAACAAGACCTGTTCTGTCATAGTTCCATGAAGCACTCCTGACGAAATTATTGTTCCCGATAAACGCCCACTACCCCGGACAGCATACTGCCTTCTATTGCTTAAGAAGCATTCGACTCACTCACAATCTGAGAACCTCTCCCGTATGCTTGGACCGTCGTTCTTGCAGTATCAGGCATTGTAACTGAATGCGCACAGGCACACTGCTAAGGGCTAGTAACTTTATATATGTATATATACTTTCAGTGAGCTGGTACCAATACGCATGTGACAGCAAGCGCACCTAAAATATTACAATACACCGCACATAAAAACGGGGTTTTCCGGTGCTTCTACCTCGGGTTCTGTTGGTGATAAAAAGGTAGGATCACGTCTTTTGGATAGCCCTTGGGCTATGGACTATTTGCATACCCAATAGAATGATCGTCTTAGGGCCACTATAGTACAGTTCACAGTCAAAATATGAATATTGCACACTTCCTCCAGCTCAGACAAATGGAGCAAATCGGTTAGTTCTTTTTGCATTTGATGTGGTGTACCGTGTGCTTGATGCGACTTATTGAGGTACCATTGGTTTGTGCGAGGTTCCTCGGTAAACTCCACAAAAGGTTTTTTTTTCTATATCTTCGCCTTACCAGCTGGCCAAAACCAAACGCATTCTTTCAAGACGGCTACGCTGAAACTTTTACGATATATTTCTAAGGTCCAGATGCCGAATAACTTTGAAAATTTTCTTCACATCTTTGTTCGTTTCCGATATACAGTAATTCAATAGTAAACTACTTGTACATGTAAAATCTGACGTGAGGTGAAAAAAAAGTTTATAAAGTGACATAAGTATGCTGTAAAGTGTCTCAGTCATCAGTTGGGAACCCACTCGTTGTAGTGCAGAAGCACATGTACAACCTTTTTACACGTAAAACCCGATCTGAGGTGCAAAATTAGTTCTGCGTTATTTCAATTTTGCATAAGTAACCTATCTAAATTTTACTAACCAATATAGCTTCTTTTCATATGGGTTACCATACCTTGCTGCAGCAGGAAAAAAAAGGGAAACAGTGTGAATTTGTTCCTGTTTATTTAAAAGACTCCGACTGAAAGTTAGAGTAACAGCTACCTCATTCTACCTTCCTCAGCACATTAAATTTTCCCAAAAATATTGACATACCAAAATATTCGTGCTTTTCTGCTGAGAGAGAACAAGACAGTGGCAGTGACAGACACGGAAAAGTAGTAAAAACTGGAAGACAGCAGCCTTTGGTTGTGTTGTAGAAAAAGCGAAGGAGATGTGACAATGACAGAGTGAGAGAAAGAGAGGGACGCTGTGGCAGTGGAACATAGCTGACAGTGACAGAACAGTGCGAGGAAAAGAGCAAAGGAGACAGTACTTGGGGAGGGGAATAAAAAGAAAGAGAAGGGGGAAGTGGGTGAGAGCCAGTGATAGTGAGAGACAGATTATATGACAGTCATAGGCAAGAGAGAGATAATGATAGTGAGAAGAGACAGCAGTAATAGAAAGGAAGGAATGAAATGTTAGCAGTGAGAGAGAGTAAGAAGGAGACAGTGACAGTCAGAGCAATAGTAGCGCAGAACTAAGGAGATTGTTACTGAGACAGAGGACAGAGTGACAGAGGACACAAAGAGATAATGACAATGAGTTAGGCTGAATGAGTCAGTGAGAAAGGGCAACTGGCAGTGTACAAGCATAAGTGACTTACAGTGATGGACTAGTGGATGTGAGTGAGTTACAATTGTGGGAGCTTATGGGAGTTTGAGGTGACTTGTACGCTAAAAAAAGCACGAATATGTTCAGATGCCAAAATATTTGGAAAAATCCTTAAAGGTACTGAGGAAGGTAGAATGAGGCAGCTGGTAACGTACTTCAATCTGTCTTTGATATAAGCAGTAACATATTCGCATTTTTATGCTCCTATAGGAGCATTCTTGTACTGGTTCGAATATTACTGGTCTTTTTTATCCTGCTCATCTGTATTAAATAACATTTTCGCATATTCTGAGCAAGTTGTCGTTCATCACACCAAATAGAAATTCTCCTACAGTCACTTAAAGACGACACTTTCTCGTAAGCTACAGCATCATCAGCAAATAGTCAAAGTTTGGTCCTCACCCTGTCCGTCAAATTGTTGTAAGGTGGCGTGGTGTCCTGACCTTCATTTCTTACGTATTCCGACCTCAACATCGTATTTTGCATAACAAGACATTTCATTCGAGCCTAAACTCGATAGGGTAGAATCAATTTTACATTTCCATTTAATCAATATGCAAATCTAATAAATAAATCGCAAGTGCGCACCAAGATTAAAAAGTCGAGGCTGGCATACACAAACATTCAAGACATGACGGCAACAGGAGTTTTTGTTCGGCGCAGGCAACAAGCCCGCTGGAAAGTCTGTAGGAGGGTGATTAGCACGCAGCTGCGCCGGCCGGCTGATCGCCCACAGATCAAAACAGTTTCTCCAGAGAAAAGGGATAATGGCCTGCGTGTTCACCTTAAAAGCAAAACCCGCTGTATTGTTTGGGAGAGCCCCAGCATAAACATTCTTTTGATGGACCTAGTGCGCAGTTTCAGAGTTCTCATAGGTGGACAGAAAACACCTAACGCAGATGCTATATATTTCCGGATTGGTCGGCTTAAACAGAGCGCCATTCTCCTGTTTGTAAGAGTAATGCTGATTGGTGTACTATTTCTGATGCAATGCACCAGAGGAGTGAGGGAAAGACAGCGGATGATATACCCTTTCGCTTTTTGCGTGGAGGGAAGTGGTTCTGGTGATGCTCTTTTAGCAGGAACATGTAGCGGGAGCGAGTGTGCTCGCGCGTGTATGCAGAGAGCGAGAAACAAGGTCTCTAATCAGTACAGCACTGAGAGAGAACACCTCTGTCGCTAGCGAATCGGAGTGATACTCTATATTGAGTCGCTTGCGATTAAGCGTTTGTTCACTGTGTTGGCCACGACACTTAATGTGCAGTGTGAACCCAGACAGAGTATTAGTTAGCGCCTGTGAGCAAACATTGAGTGGCATCGCAGTGGAGTGGTTATCTGACCGGTGTACCACGCCAGTAGTTAGACTAGGAGCAGACAGGAGTCCTTGACTTCGTTAAGGCGTAGTGAGAGTTCGATTGGCGAAGGTCAATCCAGATAGAAAGAGATAGTTTTGTTATTTCTCAGCGGCGAACGACGTACGCAGCAGTCGTCGCAGCTGCACTATAGTGCAGGTGAGCCCCATCTTTCCTCCATTAGAAATAACATACTTCATTCAGGTCACTCCATTACATTTCTCACGCGACAGCCTTGACCGTACTTAGAAAAACTGAATCGGATAATTATTCAAGTCGAGTAGGCGCGGTTCTCAGCCCTTCTCCCGAGTAAATAACATTCTTAAAGAAAAGGGAGAAAAGAGCTTTCCCACACTTAGTATATAAATGTCATTAACAGGATTCCTATCCATAAGAGGTAACCTCCTGTTCCGAAAAGAACCCAAAAATTAGTGTATCAGTTTATAAACAAAATCCGGGCGGGGTGGTCGAACAGTTCTAGGCGCTACAGTCTAGAACCGCGCGTCCGCTACGGTCGCAGGTTCGAATCCTGCCTCGGGCATGGGTGTGTGTTATGTCCTTAGGTTAGTTAGGTTTAAGTAGTTCTAAATTCTAGGGTCTGATGACCTTAGAAGTTAAGTCCCATAGTGCTCAGAGCCATTTGAACCATTTTATAAACAAAAGTTTCACTTGATTTTCTTAACTTTTGCAATAAATAATATTTTCCGTTCGTTTAATGTTTTTCTTGCACTAACTAGCAGTACTCCAGTACCCAAGTACCCCACTAGTTAAGTAAGGAAATTGAATATTTTTGTGTCTTTTCCTTACAGCGGAAGACTCCAGAAGATATTTATTGCTTAAAGTTTTTCAGGAATTTCGTTTTGGTACGTTAGGAGCGTCTTTCTGACTTCTGTAGCAGTGTGGCGTGGAAATTGCTTCTTGCAGGAGCCAAAGGGTTCTTGTCAGATCAATCCGTTGCGCACCTCGTCAACATTACACCCACAACTGACATTGTTTACGTAAAATGAGAACAACAGCCGTCTTATCACATCTCCATGGGGCATTCCTGGCGAGTGGACACTCGCAGCCCAGAAGAACGTACTGGTTTGGGTTACTCAAATAACCTTCGATCCACTCACATAGCTGAGAAACTATATGCGGGAACGTTCGTTCTTGCAGTAATAGGCACTGTAACTGAGTGTGCACAAGCACGCTAGTAAATTACACAGATTTTCAATGAGATAGTATTTTAAGATAACTTGCTATTTGCACGACAACCTGTCGTTTATTTATAGGGAAATAACACTGGTGCTAGAGCTGACCCCTGAGGGACGGCAGATGCTGCGGCTTGTTGCCTGGAAGACTGGGTGTCCGGCGGGCATGCCAACACGCGGAACGTGGGCCGCCGGGCGCCAGTAATGACGGCCGAGGCTCGGCTCGGCTTGGCTCGCTCCTCTTTGGGCTGGCGTGCCGGGGCGGCGTGCGATGACGCGGGAGAGCCGGCCGGCGCTAACGAGCGGCGCGGCGCGGCGCGGCCCACAGCCGGCGCCGGATTACGACCGCGGCCCACGCCGGCTGCCGGCAGGCTACACACTACGTACAGGCTGCGCCGCCATCAGCGCCCGATTCAACGCGCACGCCGACAATCACGCACGCATTGTCTCGGACGCAGGTGCCGGCATCTTCCTCCGTAAGTCGATAACGCCGCTCTGCCGCCTCTGGAAACCAGTCACGCACCCTCCGAAAAGACTGATGAACGGACTGCGAGTCCGAGGCACTGCTTTGTACGACCGTAGCATAATACGTAGGACCTGTACCGACCAGGTTTCTCAGTGTCATCACGCATTACTGCAGCAGAATGTCGTGCGGCTGTGAGTACTTTAAGGGAGAACCAATAGCAAGCACGAAGAAGAATTGAATACTTACACTCCTGGAAATGGAAAAAAGAACACATTGACACCGGTGTGTCAGACCCACCATACTTGCTCCGGACACTGCGAGAGGGCTGTACAAGCAATGATCACACGCACGGCACAGCGGGCACACCAGGAACCGCGATGTTGGCCGTCGAATGGCGCTAGCTGCGCAGCATTTGTGCACCGCCGCCGTCAGTGTCAGCCAGTTTGCCGTGGCATACGGAGCTCCATCGCAGTCTTTAACACTGGTAGCATGCCGCGACAGCGTGGACGTGAACCGTATGTGCAGTTGACGGACTTTGAGCGAGGGCGTATAGTGGGCATGCGGGAGGCCGGGTGGACGTACCGCCGAATTGCTCAACACGTGGGGCGTGAGGTCTCCACAGTATATCGATGTTGTCCTGTTGTGCGCCCTAACACACTAATCATCATCATCATCAACATCGATGTTGTCGCCAGTGGTCGGCGGAAGGTGCACGTGCCCGTCGACCTGGGACCGGACCGCAGCGACGCACGGATGCACGCCAAGACCGTAGGATCCTACACAGTGCCGTAGGGGACCGCACCGCCACTTCCCAGCAAATTAGGGACACTGTTGCTCCTGGGGTATCGGCGACGACCATTCGCAACCGTCTCCATGAAGCTGGGCTACGGTCCCGCACACCGTTAGGCCGTCTTCCGCTCACGCCCCAACATCGTGCAGCCCGCCTCCAGTGGTGTCGCGACAGGCGTGAATGGAGGGACGAATGGAGACGTGTCGTCTTCAGCGATGAGAGTCGCTTCTGCCTTGGTGCCAATGATGGTCGTATGCGTGTTTGGCGCCGTGCAGGTGAGCGCCACAATCAGGACTGCATACGACCGAGGCACACAGGGCCAACACCCGGCATCATGGTGTGGGGAGCGATCTCCTACACTGGCCGTACACCACTGGTGATCGTCGAGGGGACACTGAATAGTGCACGGTACATCCAAACCGTCATCGAACCCATCGTTCTACCATTCCTAGACCGGCAAGGGAAGTTGCTGTTCCAACAGGACAATGCACGTCCGCATGTATCCCGTGCCACCCAACGTGCTCTAGAAGGTGTAAGTCAACTACCCTGGCCAGCAATATCTCCGGATCTGTCCCCCATTGAGCATGTTTGGGACTGGATGAAGCGTCGTCTCACGCGGTCTGCACGTCCAGCACGAACGCTGGTCCAACTGAGGCGCCAGGTGGAAATGGTATGGCAAGCCGTTCCACAGGACTACATCCAGCATCTCTACGATCGTCTCCATGGGAGAATAGCAGCCTGCATTGCTGCGAAAGGTGGATATACACTGTACTAGTGCCGACATTGTGCATGCTCTGTTGCCTGTGTCTATGTGCCTGTGGTTCTGTCAGTGTGATCATGTGATGTATCTGACCCCAGGAATGTGTCAATAAAGTTTCCCCTTCCTGGGACAATGAATTCACGGTGTTCTTATTTCAATTTCCAGGAGTGTACAAGGGAACCTCCCCATCGTACCCCCCTCAGATTTAGTTATAAGTTGGCACTGTGAATAGGTTTTGAAAAACTGAACACAGATCAATCGAGAAAATAGGAAGAAGTTCTGTGGAACTATGAAAAAAATTAGCAAAATATACAAACTGAGCAGTCCATGTGCAAGATAAGCAACATCAAGGATAATCTGAGCTCAGGGGCGCCGTGGTCCCGTGGTAAGCGTGAGCAGGTCCGGAATGAGAGGTCCTTGGTTCAAGTCCTCCCTCGAGTGAAAAGTTTAACTTTTTATTTTAAGTTTATGTGCAAACTCTTATGTTTTCATCGCTTTCTTGGGAGTGATTATCACATCCACAAGAAAACCTAAATCGGGGAAGGTAGAAGAATCTTTTTACCCATTCGCCAAGTGTACAAGTTAGGTGGGTCGACAACATATTCCTGTCATGTGGCGCACATGCCATCACCAGTGTCGTATAGAATATATCAACGTGTTTTCCTGTGGAGGATCAAATGGTTTTGGTTCCCATTGGAGGGGCACGTCCTTTCGTTTACTAATCGCACGGTTTTGGGGTGCGGTCGCAAACAACATACACCAAACTTATAACAGTGAACACAGACGTCAATGAACGAACGGACAGATCATAACTTTGCGAAAATAAAGAAAGTAAACTTTTCACTCGAGGGATGATTTGAACCAAGGACTTCTCCCTCCGGAGCTGCTCACGCTAACCACGGGACCACGGCGCTCCTCAGCTCACATTATCCTTGATGTTGCATATATTGCACATGGACTACTCAGTTTTTATATTCTGCTTGTTTTTTTCATAGTTCCTGTTTTCGCTATTGAGCTGTGTTCAGTTTTTCAAGGCCTATCCACTGTGTCAACTTATAACTAAATCTGAGGGAGAAGCGATGGGGAGGTTCCCTTGTTAGGGCTGCGAGCTTTTGTAATTGGAACGACAGCTTGTTTCATGGCTCTGAGCACTATGGGACTAAACATCTATGGTCATCAGTCCCCTAGACCTTAGAACTATTTAAACCTAACTAACCTAAGGACATCACACACATCCATGCCCGAGGCAGGATTCGAACCTGCGACCGTAGCGGTCACGCGGTTCCAGACTGTAGCGCCTAGAACCGCTCGGCCACTCTGGCCGGCGCGTGTTTCATGGTCAGGTCCAATAGCCAACAATTCATTTTTACAAGGGATTCGAATTGGCTGCACTCACAATCAGCCTTGTGAGGACACATGTACGAGGGTCCCTCCAAAAGAAATGCACACTATTTTTTAAAAGAAAAATTCATCTATTATTCTACATGTTTGAAAGTTTTACATTGTGTAGATACATCCTTCAGGAACAATATTTTCATTTTCGCACATAATTTCCATCCCTCTCAACTGTCCTACGCCATCTTGGAACCAGCGCCTGTATACCCGCACGGTAAAATTCTGGACCAGCCTGTTGGAGCCACTGTTTGGCAGCGTGCAGAAGGGAGTCATCATCTTCAAACCTTTTTCCATGAAGAGAGTCTTTCAGTTTCCCAAAGAGACGATAGTCACATGGAGCCAGGTCAAGACTGTAAGGCGAGTGTTTCAGTGTTGTCCATCCGAGTTTTGTGATCACTTCCATGGTTTTTTTGACTGACATGTGGCCGTGCATTGTCGTGCTTTTGCCGATGTGGTCGAACGTAGCGTGATGCGTCTGTCAGCAGTTACGAATTCGTTAACTCTCTGCACGTTGTCTGGAGTGTGTGCAGTATGAAGCCTGCCGCTGCGCGGACAGTCCTCAATATTTCCGTACCCGCTTTCATCACCTAACCTGATTGCCCACCGATTAACTGTACTGCGATCGACGGTAGCATATCCATACACCTTTTTCAACCTCTTGTGGACGTTTCCCACTACGTCGTTTTCACAGCACAGGAAGTCTATGACAGCAAGTTGCTTTTGACGAACGTCAAGTGTAGTAGCCACCTTGAAGACATGCTGTGACGGCGCAACTCACGGGAACAGGTTGGACTAAGTTTGAGAACAAGCGGGAAGGATTTATCTACACACTGTAAAACTGTCACACATGCAGAATGAAAACCGTATTTATACAAAAATTGTGTGCATTTCTTTTGGAGGGACCCTCGTAGCATCCGCGTAGTGCGAACGTCGAAATCGCAGATATTGAGATAACCGATTGCAGAATTGAAAAGCAGCTACAATCGATTAGTAGTGGAAAGGCTTCAAGACCAGAAGAGATACCTATAAGATTTTATACAGATTATGCGAAAGAACTTGCTCCCTTTCCAGCAGTAATTTATCGTAGCTCGCTTGAACAACGAAAGGTGCCTAACGTCCGGAAAAAAGCGCTGGTCATTCCTGTTTTTTAAGAAAGGCTGTAAGACAAATCCATACAATTATAGACCTATATCGTTGACGTCAATCTGTTGTAGAATTATGGAACATGTTTTATGGTCAAGAATTATGGCGTTTTTGGAAAATGAACAGCTCCTCTACAAAAAGCAACATGGATTCCGCAAACAGAGATCCTGCGAAACTCAGCTCGTTCTGTTACTCCATGAGATCCACAGCGCAGTGGACAACGGCGCTCAGGTTGATGCAGTGTTCCGTCACTCCAGTAAGGCATTTGTCAGCGTCCCGAATTGCCGTTTAATGAAAAAAACTACGAGCTTGCGGAGTATCGGAGCAGCCCTGCGATTGGATTCCATACTTTCTTGCAGACAGAACTCAACACGTCACTCTCAACGGAATTAAATCGACAGAGGTAAAGGTAATATCCGGAGTACCACAGGGAAGTGTGATTGGACCGTTGTTGTTCACAATACATATAAATGATGTAGTAGAAAGCGTCTTGTGATCTTTAAGGCTATTCGCAGATGATGCGGTTGTTTAAACCAAAGTAGCAACGCCAGAAGACAGTAAGAATTTGCAGAACGACCTGCAGAGAATTAATGGATGCTGCAGACTCTGGCAGTTGACCCTGAACGTAAATAAATGTAACATATTGCGCATACACAGGAAAAGAAATCCACTACTGTACAGCTACACTATGGATAACAAACAGCTGCAGACAGCGTCTGCCGTACTCAGATTCATCGGAAGAATCTTAAGAAAACGTAACTCAGTCCCGAAAGAAGTAGTTTATAAGGTGCTTGTTCGCCCGATTCTTGAGTACTGTTCATCTATCTGGGATCCCTATCAGGTAGGACTGATAGAGGAGGTAGAGAAGATCCAACGAAGAGCGGCGCGTTTCGTCATGGTATCGTTTAGCTGGCAAGAGAGCGTTACGGAGATGCTAAACAAACTCTACCGGCAGATGTTACTAGAGAGGCGTTGTGCATCACGGAGAGGTTTACTATTGACATTTCGGGACAGCACTTTTCAGGAGGAGTCAGGCAACATATTACTCCCCCCCCCCCCCCCCCCCGCCCCCCATACATTTTGCGTATTGACCACGCGGGGAAAATTTCTGAAATTAGAACAAATACAGAGGCTTACGGACAAACATTCTTCCCACGCATTATTCGCGAGTGGAACAGGGTTGGAGGGATCAGATAGTGGTACCGAAAGTACCCTCTGCCACATACCATTGGGTGGCTTGCGGAGTATGATGTAGATGTACTTCATCAAACTTCCACAACTGTGGTAATTTAAGCAACAAATGTTGCCTGTTTAGCATAAGCAGGCGTAACCTGTTGAGGACACACGATCGTTGTAATTTTCAGAAAAGACAGTCACACATAGAAGTAATATGATTCACTATTACCGGTTCCGCTCGTCAGACGAGAGCCTCATCAGATCTGTGGAAATTACAGTATTTAACAACGACAGAAGATAAAGTTAATCACTAAAAGTCCACTTACATCACGATAACTTACAGTCGTTTGCCTGGTGGTAACATGTTGGTGGTTATTACTCGACTTTTGGTGGTTTACTGTAGCTAATTCAGAAAAGTTGTTCTCGACCGGAACGTCGGATATCATCGGCGCAGCTGACCGAGGTCTTCGGGTGCGATGATCACGCTCCCGACCTGTGACTGCAGCCTCCTACTTGTGACAGTCTGACGTGGAGACGTAGCAGTCTGACGTTTAATGCGATCTATGCCTAAGTAACCAGAAGAAGACAATAGGATCTGGACTGTGCTTCTCTTTCAATAACCACATTTAATTACCTTTTCGTTTCACTGTACAATGAATATTTCTTGTACAAAATTAAAATTGTTATATGAAAACTATTTTGTAAACAAAATGAAGCGGCAGTCAAGTGTTTGTTAATCATGCATGTGTCGGGTCCTCGGTTCGAATCTAGATTGTAGCAACTGTTTTTTTTCTGTATCCATTACCAAACGGTAATTTTAATCTACAAATACTGAATCGTAGTTTTTTAAAATGAAAACATCGCTTTATTTCTCATGAGTAATACCACGAAACTAAATTAAACTTTGAACAGACGCGTTGATTGCTTTATTGTCAAATGAGAAATATATACATCAGAAATACTGTTCAACCTCACGACATAAAAAAGTATTTTGTATTTCAGGTTTCGCATTTTTGTACCAGCTTTTAATACTTGCATTTTCAAGCGAGTAGGTACCAAAAATAAAACTATTTTATTTTTATGCAACATTATGATTTAATATTTGCATCAAAATAAGAAAAGTAGGAAGGCAGTATATATTTTCATCCTATCTCATAAGAGGGTGTATTGCCGTTCTGTCACCGCATGCAATGTGGTACGAATGATTTTTGACGTGCCTATCCAAGCTTGCATTATCATAAATATATGTCCAAGTGATGTTAAATGTTATTATCTTTACGTATAGAAAATTATTATTTTCTCAACGATCTTCAAATTGTGAGTTACTCCCTTAATTTTTCTATATGAAATTAGTGAATTTGCTCATGGCACTTTTGTGGCCTTAGCCTGCGCTCACTTTCAGAACTCAAATTAAACATCAAATTAACTAATTTAGTACCATTGAATTCTGAATTGCTGGTGAATCCAAGCAAGTGAACAAAAGCAGTCAATGCCTGGGTGAGTATGAATGAGAACAGTGGCGTATTTAAGTTTACAAAAATAATGGCAAGTTTTGATTCATCCTTTTATAATTATAATCGAGCTGATAAATCCTACAAAAAAGATGATAAATATAAATCAGGAAAGGGTTGGTGCCTAATTGGCAAAACATTCATTGGAGTGGAAGCTATACATCTTCCCCCCTGAATTAACATCTTTTACAATGCAATCAGACTTCGTTTACATGAATCCACTGTGAGGCCAATTTCTAACTTGTAGTTAAGAAGAAGAAGAAGTATTTTCTAATAAACATTTCCATTTGACAATAAAACCAGAATTTATAGATTACAGAAAAAAAATGCTACCAGCGAGAATGGAGCCAGGATCCTCACGACTACAGAAGTTACAAACTACGCATTCAGCTACCAGAAATTCTTTTCTTAAGCTGTAAATACTTTGTACTTCACAACGATAGGACTTATTTTAATCTTCAACGTCGATTTTTTCTTCTGCTCAGAACTGTTTCGTATTGGTTTAGGACACTGATGTCCCGGCACTGACCTTCAAATCCTATAAATATGAAGAAGGTCAAAGAAGGCAGAGCAGTGCGTGAGGTCCCCTTCTGGGTGGGAATACGCCCAAGAGTGAAGACGCCAACTTCGGTGGGCAACATCGAACAGAGGGTAGAACCACCACGCCACCCGTAGGACAACGAACTGAGGACCTGGTGCTCGCGCAAAGATTGTCGTTCCTTCTTCGCACTGCCTATGCCGACCAGGGGTCCCTGTCGGAAGCCGCATGCACGAATAATGATCCGCGCTGGTGGAAGCCAACTCTGCCACGATCGTCCGTGGCGTGGCAGTTCTCCCCATAGCGTTCAGGGCCGCTTTGCCACGTGCCACCGAATTTGGCACTATGAAGCCTGCGCATTTCCCACTTACACAGTTATAAATAGGAAGGTCCAGCCTTAGTCCAGCAATGTCTTCATCGCACATCAACATTTCGGTTAGTTGCGCATGAAAACTTTTGGGGATTCCACAACGATGTCTGACGTTTCGATCCAGAACCATTTCCACAACTACTCCAGCCAGAAGCATTATGGAACTAACTTAATCTGATGTTTTTGTTAAATACTGTAATTGCCACAAGGCTGAAAACACTACGTAACTCGGAATTAGAAGGAAAACGATGCGGTGAACACACTGCAGATGCGAAAAAAGGTTATGAGTTTTAAATCAATTTATCGAGAAAGACGTTAGCGGTATATATATATATATATATATTCAGTGGTCAGCCTAGTTTGATGTAGCCAGCAGCAAATTCCTCTCTGGCGCTCCCTCTTCATCTCCGTTTTTCCCTAGAGTTTCTACCCTCCACTGGTGTCTAAAGATCATGCAAGATATTCCTCGATGTCTTACCACAGGTGCTATCACCCCGTCTATTCTTATTGTCAATATTTCCCACATTTTCCTCTCTCTTCTGATTCTGCGGAGGTCCTCCTCATTTCTAATTTCATAAGTCCAAATAATTTTCAACAGCCTTCTGTAACACCACATCTCAAACGCTTCGATTCTTTTCTTTTCTGTTTGCCCTCAGTCGTTACATACAGTGCATTACTTCAAATGTATATCCTCAGAAAATGCTTCCTCAAGTTAATGCCGATGTTTGAAACTGGTATCCCACCGCTGTATGGAGCGTCTCCAGAAATGTCTTCGGTCTGGAATATCACTGTCTGGAGTAGAACTGCCTTCAGTGATGATTCCCCCTTATGACTGAGACCTGATGACCAGAAACGACGGGTCTGGAGATGCCCCAGGCAGCGGTGGGATATCAGCCTGACTGTTGCCCACTTTACGGCCTGAAGACCAGGAGTGATGGTCTGGGATGCCATTTCATTTCAAAGCAGGACCTCTCGGTTTTTGTCATCTGTGGCATCCTTACAACATAGCGTTACGTCTACGATATTCTACGATCCGTTTTGTTGCCCTTTATGACAAGCTCGACTGAGTCGTGTTCGACCACATCGGCAAAAGCAGGATGTTTTTCTGTTGCACGACAATGCACGACCACATGTCAGTCAAAAAACCGTGGAAGCCATAACAAAACTCGGATGGACAACACTGAAACACTCGCCTTACAGTCCCGACCTGACTCCATGCGGCTATCATCTCTTTGGGAAACTGAAAGGCTCTCTTCGTTGAACAAGTTTTGAAGATGATGACGCCCTTGTGCACGCTGCCAAACAGTGGCTCCAACAGGATGTTGCAAAATTTTGCCGTGCGGGTATACAGGCGCTGGTTCCAAGATGGCGTAGGGCAGTTGAGAGGGATGGAAATTATGTGGAGAAATGAAAATATTGTACCTGAAGGATGTAGCTACACACTGTAAAACTTTCAAACATGTAGAATGAAAGATGGATTTCAATAAAAATAGTGTGCATTTCTTTTGGAGTGACCCTCGTATATTTGTACGTTTCCTTCAGAGGTGACGCGCGCAGATGGAGAAACTGCCGTCCGCCGAAGAATTAATAATTCCAGTGGTGAGATTTAGTCCGTCACAAACAACTCGGACGCTTGGACGGAGAGTGAAACCGATGCCGTTAATAAACGCGCATTTCAAACGGCTGGACGAGGCTGGCCGGACGCCAGAGCACGCTGCTGGTATTAACCAAGTCTTCAGTGTGGCGAGGCCGAGCGTGGGGGCGCCTGATCAATATTGTGGACGCCCTGACGACGCAGAAGGCGACTGCGAATCAGCAGGCAGCGGCTGGCGCCAGGAAATGTGGCTCGCCTTCGGCTGAGCTGACCTCCCACCTGTCAAGGCGCCACGGATTATCACCTCCACGCCGACATCTCCTCAAACACGCCGCTGGCGCTGGCGGATTTACATTCACCAACGTCTGAAATACGTACGCGGACTGCAGCAGCCACTCGAGAAGTCACTTTTAAATTCTTCACGAGCAGGAATTCTATTACAAGAACGGCTTTTTCAAAGGCTTTATGAGGAATTCGTATATTTTAATCTTTGTTTTGTTTTCATCACTTCTCAATCTCCTTACGTCCTGCGCCAATCGTTTCATCTCTGCATATCTACTTCTCCCAACTTGTTGGTCAACATTTTACGTAACGTCTGTTCGTGGCGAACTCTACAAGCCACAAAGCTTTATTTTACTGGCATGGCTGACTTAGGGCTATCAAGCCCATCTTCAGATGGTTAGACGTGTTCTCTTACAGAATTAGGTTCGTCAGCAACATGTCGTCTGGACATCAGTTTGTTCCAGTGAACGGCGTTTTGTGTCGTTTTGGTCCTTTTGCATTTCTGGAAGCATGCAGGAAGTGTTTTAAGATGTTTAAGAACAAACAATACACACCTATTACCCAATCGACTGTGTCGCACAAACATTTCACAATACTCTTAATGTCAGCTTCTCTACATCAATATCATTGAACATTGAACATCATGCCTCTAGATCATGGCATCCCGGTTTCATTGCGGGTCGGGTTGAAAATATGGTATCGATAGCTACGAAGCCACAACGTAGTTCCGCTCTGCTAGGTTGGCACTACGAGAGACACGGACGACAGCATCCTCTAGACGGCGCTGTCGAGGTCTACGAGCTCAACGACTGCTTCAGCCCATTTGATCAGGTGCAGCCAGCCAGGACACTTCGCTTCAACTTCGCACCACCTTTCAAGTTATGTAATATGTTTGCATATGTTGCCCGCTAGTAAAGGTGCCTTAACTGTATCTGCAGTACCGGGAGATTAGTACCTTTTCCTGTTCCTTACCCACACGCCGCCTCCCAGACGGAATACAAAAGAAATTTTTTTCTCTCGGTCACTGGGTATATGCGTTGCCATAATCGTTTCATCACATATTCAAAAGGTTCAAATGGCTCTGAGCACTATGGGACTTAACATCTGTGGTCATCAGTCCCCTAGAACTTAGAACTACTTAAACCTTACTAACCTAAGGACATCACACACTTCCATGCCCGAGGCAGGATTCGAACCTGCAACCGTAGCAGTCGCCCGGTTCCGGACTGAGCGCCTAGAACCGCTAGACCACCGCGGCCGGCTCACATATTCACCACAAAGACTCGGAAGTTGTCGAAGTGTCCTCAAATAGAAAGACTGCATCGCAGGCGTAGTGTAATGTTGGTATTGTACATGATGCTATATCGTGTGTATCAAGCACCCGACCTCCAAATAGTCTGATGATGAAATTACTCGATACGCGTCAATAAAGTTGAATTGATGAACGTCAAATGTCTAAATTGTTCTCCAACGACCACAACAGGAGAGTATAAGAAAAGACCGCACATTGTTTTGGGTGTCTCAGCCTCTGAGTTGCCTCAGTTTGGTTCCATGTTTCAATACAAAATGATAAGTTCATGTTAAGTTGCCTCTATGTTGCATCGCTTTTTCTCAAAGCAGGTACTGTATAGATCAGTGGTTCCCAACAGGTGGTCCGCGGACCCCCCGCGAGCTATGCCAGAGGGGTCCACAAGATGCTATTAGAATAAAAAATATATTAAATATATTTCGTATGGTAACAGATTTTTTGTTTTTTTCTGCATGAGCAGAGCTTTAGCGAACGCTAACTTCTGCGTCTGGCGTCTTCCTAGACCCAACTGATACTAGCACACTCTTTCATACCTTGTATGAAATTAGTGTTTTTATATTTTTCACACATGTCTATTCAATCTCAAGTGTAGTACACTTGAAAAACCAGTACAATCAGTTTTAATTTTTTCCTGTCAATTTCAGTTCTGTGGTATGACAAGATACCAATCATGCTCGACGAGGGGGTCCTAGAGAAAATTTTGTTGGGAACCCCTGGTATAGATACTTTTCCTCAAGTCTCAAGAGGTGTGAACAGTTTAGCAGTTATTTCAAGTATTGTACGTAAAACGCCACCGAGGATATCTTCTCTACCACTGACATAGCCACGTTCTCTGCACATATGCCAGCTACATACAGAGAACGTCTAACATCTGGTATTAGACTCATTGTTCAGTTCACAGTAACGTAGTTTAAGAGTCCTATATCTTCTTTCATCTTCGTGGTACGTTACTGTGCACATCCGAACACAGGTTCTTTAGAAGAACCGTGGCACATCGCCGCATGCTGTTGGTTACCGGGAGAACGGTCAGCATTTTCCTAGAATTTAATTTACTTCGAGCCTCTGTACTCTGTATGGCAGCCAATATCGGAGGAAGATTAATTACGCTTAATAATAAGAGCTCCTCCTACATTGATGAATGGTATTTAAGGCAGAGGTGAGCGGTTTGATTTATTTCCCAGGTGATGGAGCGCCGGGCGGAAGTGACCCACCCTCAAATTTCGGGGCTCGGCCGGTAGTGGCGGTAAATAATTATCCGCACTCGGCTATTGTCCGTAAGCATGTAATGACTGTATTCAAATCGCCCTCTCCACTTAATTACGACAATAATTACAACCCCACTAACGTTCGGGACGAGGGACGAGTGGTATCAGTGAGTGTGTGTGTGTGTGTGTGTGTGTGTGTGTGTGTGTGGAGGATAGGAAGGGGGGGGGGGTTTGGGGGGGGGGGCAGCTAATGTGCTAGCTGATACCATTCATTAAGAAAAACTAAGTTAGCATGTCCCACTGAAAATGTTTCCTCCACAAAATTACGCTGGAAAGCTGCTGATGTACATACACTACAAGTCAAAAGTATCCGGACAGAAGAATTAACTACTAGATATCAGGAGAGGCAGACCTGACAATATAAAGGGAGAGGAGTATTGTGTTGGTGGTAGAGAAGAGGAGTCAGCAAACAGATCGTTCAGGAGATCTCCGTCACTTCGAACGTGGACTATTCATTCGATGTCACCTGAGTAACAAATCCATCAGCGTCATTTCAGTCATTCTAAAACTGCACGAGTCGTCTATTGGTCATATGACTGTGAAGTGGAAACGCGAAAGAACAACCGCAGGTAAACCAAGACCACTGGCAGAGACAGGTTTCAGGCACCTAGTGCTCATCTCAGAAAGTCCACTCACTGATGGAGAAAAAGGAGCGGCATGTGTAAGCCACATTCGTAACAATGATATTGAGATTCACACATGTATTTCTCCCTTGCCCTTATGTCCGTATTCTGTTTTCTCGTTTGTTGAAAGCGTTCTTAGTTACTACTAGAAACTGGCGAACTGAATGTTTCCGTAATTTCCGCATCTGTACCCAGCAAACCACCTTACCATGTGTGGTGAGGATTGACCCATACGCGAATTGTGCGCGGTTAGAGCTATTATGGGTAAGACTTCGTATGAGCTTAATTACTTCTTTTGTCGGCATTGTCACTTCACGAGATTTATTTGGGAAGAAGTAACATGTTGCTTTAATCTTCTTGGCACGCACACTCTCGGAATTTAAGGAGTTAACCTCTCTATAGAGTTAGATGAGCGCTTCGCGCTTACTTCACGACCCCGTGACAAATTTCGCTGTTGTTTCTTAGATCATCTCTGTCTTTTCCATTAATACTACACGTTAAGGGTTTCGCACCTCGAGCAGTACGTTAATGGTCGAACGATTGTTTTGCAAACTACGTCAGTTGAGGGAGAACGGCATTTCCTTAGACTTCTTTCAACTACATGAATCTGGCACCTGGTTATCTAGCAACTATCTTTGCACTGTCGCTCCAGGAGCCTACTGCTAGAAATTATACGGATGAGAATTTCTAGTGACTGATCACCAATCTTTAAACGAACGATAATGAGTCTTTTCGCCTGTTTGTGCGAAATACTTGAATTTGTTTATGTTGTAGGATGAAGGAAGGCAGACTGAAAGTTAATGTTCAGATTGGTTCAAATGGCTCTGAACACTATGCGACTTAACTTCTGAGGTCAACAGTCGCCTAGAACTTAGAACTAATTAAACCTAACTAACCTAAGGACATCACGCACATCCATGCCCGAGGCAGGATTCGAACCTGCGACCGTAGCGGTCGCTCGGCTCCAGACTGTAGCGCCTAGAACCGCACGGCCACTCCGGCCGGCAGTTAATGTTCCCTCGACAACAAGGTCATTAGAGAAGCAACACAGGTCGTACCAGGAAAAGGTGGGGAAGGAAATCGTCCGAGCCGTTTCAAAGGAACCAGCCCGGCATTTACCTGGAGCGATTTAGGGAAATCACTAACACCCAAATTTGAACCGTCGTCCTCCACCGCTTATGTTGAGGGGCAATTGTCAGTCCCAGCACCAAATACCAGTCCCCTACATTTCGTCACAGTTTTCTGGCGTTGTTCTTTCCCTATGTGGATTACTTTGATTGATACTGTAGGGCATGCAATGCTACGATTCGAATGAGAGATATAGCAGCCCCTGAAATGTTAGGAATTAGTGTGTGACAATAGGACCACCGAATTTGGCACATCACCCCCGCGTGCAATCTACATTTCTGTCCATCTATTGAACTACTAGCTCATATTTGCACTTCTCTGTTCATCTGGAGCTATCAAGGTGTGTAGAACGTTGATCTGGAACACCCAGCGCTGGCGAATTGTTGACGGCTGTCTTCGCTTTACTGATGTCACGATAGTTGGTCAAACAGGCGCCACGAGCGTGCAAGGCTTTTGTCTAAAGCCTCTAGGCACCGACACCCAGAAGTATAGAGGCTCATGATAACTTCAGCCCTCGTCACGTGCTATAACACTATGGGCCATACACTCGCCTCCACGCGCCTTCCTGCTAGCTCGCAGCCAGTCTGCAACTACTCAACCTCTCCTGCCAAGCCTCAACATCTTTCTAATACCTTAAATTGCACTTCCTTTTAGTAAAATTTTAATTACAAGTACAAGGTTACTGAAAATGATGGACACAATATAATTAATGTTTACTCCATAAAAATAAATTGGATATTAATAAACATGTTGGCAAGAGGAGAATCTGGTTTCGATATCATCGCTAGAGAAACCACAGTTACATAAATGGTGAACATAGTAACACAAAAGATGATTCTTTGCGTCTAAGACGAGTACAGTAACCGCTTAGATGTTTGTTTATTAGCAGGAGGAGGATATACTGAATATTTATAATATGTGTTTGTAAACTTTAAAACTTCCTGTTCCCATAGCCATATTCGTAATTTAAATTTATATTTTTAAATTAAATTAAATGGATTCGTCTAAATGAATAATTCCGTATCAAACGAGAACAAAATTCTCTGACAAGAAACTGAAAAAGTTTGATGAAACAAAGTTGTAACATTGTAAGCTCTAGTAGATGAGCGTTGTCAAGGACTAGCTATAAAATTTCATTTTCATACTTGAAAGACTGACTGTTACAGTGCAGGCTTATACATATATTTTCAAACATTAAATGTAAAGGAAACAAAATTCTTCATTCAGCTTGCGACTTCCGCACATCTGTGATTCTTTAGAAGTGCACAGTATTTTCCTCAGCACGGAACGATAATGTCAGTACATCAACGGTTACGAAGACCACGGGCCGAATTCACTTGATATTAGAGATAACTAGCTATTAAACAGTATTAAAATTATCACTGAGGAGCAGAACATGCTGTATCATGTATCAAGTCGTATGCAAAACCGTGGCAGGGACCGAATAGTAAGTGCAGCAATAATCGGTAGCACCTGACGTTGAGAAATGGTGTCTGATTCAAAAAAGTATGTACAATGAAACACATCGGTGGAGTCTGTGGTGTTTTATGCTGTTTGTATCTGATTATTCCTGAGGTTTCACGATAGCAACTGGATGACGTCGACATCTTGCCACAGTATTTCGGCTGGCAAAACACTCACCTGAAGATGTCTGAATGGCTGTCAGCCGAAATATCGTGGCAGGACGTTGGCGTCATCCAGCAGCAATACTCGTTAATCAAAAATAATGTCTATGGTTGCTTCCTCGGAGGTATTGGATGCCTCTGAGAACTTTAGGAACGCGGGTGTAATAACGCGTAACAGCAGGATGAAGGGCTTGCCGATTATTAACAAATTAACTGCAGCAACGACCCATGAAATGTGGGCGGATCGGGCGCGACTATGGAGGAATGTCAGAAACGTCGCTGAAGGCGGTGTCTTCCTGGAATTCACATTCCAGAATCGAAATACTTCAACAGCGTAGTCGCTATCAGCACAGCAGTCAACCTCCGTCGGTGGGTGTAGCGAGTCCTTCTTCTTTGGCAATGAAGTTAAACAAAAGATCAGACACAAGCAATCTTATGCCCAATATTACTGCCGAATGATTTACATTCTTCATGGCAGTCGCAACATGAATGTAGTCTCTGGCAATATTTTTGTTATAACTATCATTTTATTATATTCAAGAATATTTTTCACAGACCTCGAACAGAAACGGAGCGCGATCTAGTTGCCATTGTCTTTTTGGGAATAATTAATAGTAGAGATTTGTAACTGCCTTCTCCCACTAAATATAAATATCATTTATCGTACGTTAACATTGCTTCAAATCAGATACATCTTATTACCTGACGTGTGAATTTCATTGGTGAACTCTTGCCCCATATGCAGAAGAGGTTCGAGATCATATTTTTTCCACAGAAGCAAAACATCATTGTTCCTCTTCCAACCCCCCTCCCCCTCTTCTCGTCTCTCAGGCACTACGTATGTAATTTTACTTTTGTCATAAATATAATAATCCTTCTCCGCAGCTGCATGGTAGCGTTTGCGATTTTCTCGCTCTGGGCTTGGGTTCCATTGTTGGTCACAACACCAAATTAAATTGAAATGGTGTCACATGGAAATATTCGTTGCAAATTGTGAGCTATACGAGGTGTATTATTTACTATCTGCTCTCAGACACGCGATGTTCTGGTTAAGTCTAGTTAAATATAAAAGAAAGACAATCTAAAGTAGAGGTTTGTAGTAAGTATGGGATATACATCTTAATCTCCTAGTCCCCCCCCCCCCGCCCTCCTGTCACGATCCTCCTCCTTCTCCTTCCCCCTCCTTCCTCACCTCTCTGTTCATCTTCTCCTTCCTTCTATCTTCCCATCCCATCCTGCTCCCTCTGTCCATCAATTCCTCCCTCCTTTCTCCGTCCATCCTCTCCTCTCCTATCTTTCTTCATCTCCACCTACCCTCTCCCCCCCCCCTTCTCTCTGTTCATCACCTCCTCCCCCATTTCTACATGAATCTTCTCCATCCGCCTCTCTCCGACCAAGTCTTCGCCCTGCTTGCTATGTCCATTTCCTCCCGCCCCTCTACCCATCTCCTCTCCCTCTCTCTCGGACCTGGAGACTTGATTATTCTTATTGCAAATTCAAATGCTGTAGTAGTATTCTAATGATAAGCCGATAAGCCATAAACAGAAGTCTCCTGTTTGCTAATATGTACATATATAGGGTTAACTTTAATAAAACCGACAAACGGCAGGAAGGAAAGAAGGTCCTGTGTCCGGAAATGCATCGTTGCCACGTTAGATAGTGCTGACGAATGAAAGTTCCTCTCACCACATGCCGTGTGTCCTTTGGGTGTTTAGGTTGTGTGATTGACGCAGATTACTGTAAGGAGCAGAATGGTTCGCTATTCGTGTCGCGAGCAAGCCGAGATAGTCGGCCACTGTGACCGAGCCGTCCTAGGCGCTTCAGTCTGGAACCGCGATGCTGCTGCTACGGTCGCAGATTCGAATCCTGCCTCGGGCATGAATGTGTGTGATGTCCTTAGGTTAGTTAGGTTTAAGTAATTCTAAGTCTGGGGGACTGATGACCTCAGATGTTAAGTCCCATAGTGCTTAGAGCCATTGGAACCATTTGAATTTGAATTTGAACCAAGTTAGTAAAGATGTTTTTGAAATGAGAGTTTTTGGATGAACACTCCATGTCAATGGGCTCAAATTTCGTTCATGGGCTACGTTACGTTGCGCAACTTGGGGAACGTTGTAAACACATGATGGAGTTCAAAATGGTTCAAATGGCTCTGAGCACTATGGGACTCAACTGCTGAGGTCATTAGTCCCCTAGAACTTAGAACTAGTTAAACCTAACTAACCTAAGGACATCACAAACATCCATGCCCGAGGCAGGATTCGAACCTGCGATCGTAGCGGTCTTGCGGTTCCAGAATGCAGCGCCTTTAACCGCACGGCCACTTCGGCCGGCTCATGATGGAGTACAGGTACACTTTGGCTGATGTTAGCCAACGTAACGCACCAATATGGTCCAAAACAGAGGGATCGAGCAGAGCCTGTGTCTTTAACGACGAGTGCATTATAGCTTCCAAATGTGAGAGCAGCACATGGAACAACTCCTTTAATAGTTATGAATGTAAAGTAAATTGTAATATGTAACGTGCTGAAGTGGTATTGTATTCCCTGTTTAGGTGAGCCTTTGGTAAAACTTGATCCCACAGATTTACATGCTGACTAATCGAAAAGATTAAATTTCAAATATATTTGTCGTAACTAGGACACATTTGATAGTGAGATTAGTGGTGGCATGTAACCACTCATTTCATTTATCGTGTAAGCGTCTCGCTTGTTGACCCGTGTTGACTGGAACGTTATTCACCCATGTCAACTTTCGCTACTAACAGTGATACACCACGTGTACAACTCTAGCATTCGTAGGCTCCTGTCACCCTTCCCACTGTAGCGTCCCAAGCGGACGCTTGCGTTGCTGGGACCTTGAACCAGCCCTGCCCATATCTCCTTTTGACGCCTGTGCTTTCTTCATCTTTAAGTGGAGACAAGAGATTTAAAGTCATCGTATTCAATTTACTTCCATGTTAAGATACTTAGTGTCAGGTTTCGGCAGATCTGTAGCCGTAGTTTTTTTTTTTTTTTTCTTTTTGGTCATCAATCTTCTGACTGGTTTGATCAGGCACGCTACGAATTCCTCTCCTGTGCTAACCTCATTAACTCAGAGTAGCACTTGCGACCTACGTCCTCAATTATTTGCGAAAGATCGCACAAATGTATGTGGACATTCTGTCGGTAATTAAAATCGAGTCAGTTCATCTACTTGAAACGAAAGAGGTAGATTACGGTTTAAGATCCGCTGATACTGAAGTTATTAGACGAGAAACCATCGATGGAACCGCCTAGAAGTCCTTAGAGAAATGGCGGTGAAACTAGATTTCACACTAAGAGATCCATTCCAAATTCAGAGCAAAGTGAGCTATGAAACTGGATACTTCTAAAATCATACAGAGATTCAGTTTCAGCTGTGAGAATTACTTTTTATCAGAACCAGTTTCTGTGTACATCGGTTATCTTCATGGTATTATGCCAATGACTGCATTCAAAAATGGAAAAATCTACGGTGATGTGTGTATTCGATAATACCATGCATCAAATTGCTTATTGTCAGTAAAAACTGTTACTGGTACAAATAACTGTTCTAATTTGCGTTTATTGGTAACTATACAGACTTTTTTAGCAACCCGTAAACTCCTCTATAGCAGTCAATTCGGATTTCATAACCAGCGATCATGTGAAATGAAATGTGCACAAGCTGCTTTTGGCCGGAAGTCCCGTTCTGGTGAGTTCGGCGTCCTGGAACAAGTCTTTTATTTGACGCCACTTCGGCAATTTGCTCTTCGATGATGATGGTGATAATGATAATGAAACTTCCTGGCAGATTAAAACTGTGTGCCGGACCGAGACTCGAACTCGGGATCTTTACCTTTCGCGGGCAAGTGCTTGGGTAGCTCAGATGGTAGAGCACTTGCCCGCGAAAGACAAAGGTCCCGAGTTGCAGTCTTGGTTCGGCACACAGTTTTAATCAGCCAGGAAGTTTCATATCAACGCGCACTCCGCTGCAGAGTGAAAATCTCATTCTGGATAGTGATAATGATAATGATGATAATGAGCGGAGAATATCCCAGATCCGACCGGGAATCAAACCCAGGGCCCCGTGATCGATAGTCAACAACGGTGAGCAAAAGACCACGAGCTGTTGACATCGTGGGAACGTAGGGTGCGCCGGCTCGTTCACGAGATGCACATAGCTCACGTAGCTATACACGGAGAAGCTCATCTTGACTTCGTGTTTTTTTTTTTGTGTTAACATCCGGAGAACTCCCGATACGCTTCTACATTTTCGTCTAGTAGACACTAAATATACTCTTACGGGAGATTTGCACAGAATGTGGTTGAACTGCCCATTTCTTGCCAAACGCATCATCAGATGAAGATATTTATTTATTTTTATTTATTTAACCTGATATGATTAGGGCCATCAGGTCCTCTCTTACATCGGACCAGGGTTTCCCATGTACAGTATCTTTCTTACACCATAGTTGCCTTAGAAATAACAATTTGAATGTGACAAACAATATTAAAATGATTTAAGTGTCTATAGTGACAATATGAGAAAGTAATACTGAGTATGAACTAATAAAGTTAATACTGACACTTCTTTTACTACTACTGCTGCTGCTGTCACTAATAGTAATAGTATCAACAATAATGACAATAATAACGATAATGATAGTGGCAGATATTACAGGAACATTATTTTCTGGGCTATGTGCAACTGAACGCTAGGTTCGTGGTGCTGACGGAAATAACGGAAACCTAGGCAGAAGTTCACGTAATGTATACGAAAGGGAATGTAAAATGAAGTGCCCCTAAAAACTCAAAGCTGGCTAAAATGTACATTCATAGGGTTTTTCATGGATGCCAAGCTGCAGTGCAACGTAAGTATTCTAATATATAACGAGCTTTTTATTTCATGCACATTTCGTCAACTTAAGCCTACACTTCCGTTATCTTCGCAAGCACCACCACGTAAGCATCTAGCTGCATGTAATCCAGAATACAATTTACCTTAACACCTCCATCTTATTATGAGGCTGCAATGGGTCGAAAACTAGCTAACGATACAGTAAATCGTATTAAATTTATAATTCTTATGGTAGAGCATCATTTGTATGTACACTAAGGTGACAAAAGTCATGGGATATCTCCTAATATAGTGTCAGTCCTACTTTTGCCAGGTTTAGTGCAGCAACTCGGGGTGGAATGGACTCAACAAGTCGCTGGAAGTCCCCTGCAGAAATATTGAGCCATGCTGCGTCTACAGCCGTCCGTAATTGCGAAAGTGTTGCTGGTGCAGGATTTTGTGCACGAACTGCCCTATCGATTATCTCCCACAAATGTTGGATGGGATTCACGTTGTGCGGCCTGGTTTGCCAGTATTCGCTCGAATTATCCATAATGTTCTCCAAACCAGTCGGGAACAATTGTGGCCTGGTGACATGGCCCATTGTGATCCATAAAAATTGGCAAGATGAAGTCAACGAATGGCTGCAAATGGTCTCCAGGTAGCCGCGCATGACCCAGTACATTCCACGTAAACACAGTCCACACTGTTATGGAGCCACCAACAGCTTACACAGTGCCCTCTTGACAACTTGGGTCCATGGCTCTGCGGGGTCGGTGCCACACTCGTTCCCGCCATCAGCTCTTACCAACCGAAATCGGTACTCATCTGACCAGTGTAGTGGGACGCGAAATTGAAGCGTCACCCATCCACCAGTGTCAGCCCAGTTTGCAGGTGAATATAAGTTTAATTTAGTTTTTGTTTATGTATTTTTGTAATATTTGTAATGGTTGTGAATTGTCTAAAGTTTTGTATTTATTTTTTATGTTTCATGTACGGAGAGGGCGGCGCAACGAACGGAGACAGCATCTTCGCTGCCGGGACCAAAGAGAAAATTGCTGGCCACTATACGTCGTGGGTCGACAACCAAAGAGCAACAGAAGATCCTGAAACCGAGTTGTTGCGTCGTGCTTCTAAAAATTGAAAAATTGAGATTTTTTAATGTTTCTACAACAATAACGTCATAGAAAGTTTAATCATGTTGTAAATGTTCAGTCCTGTCTTGTCAAGGCTCAGGTTCACGTCTATATGTAGGAAGATAATAAACTAGTGGATGCTACTAAAGTTTAAATACGTGTTCCGAGAATTTATTTATGAAGAATTATGTGAATGAATTAATAATATATTTGACAAGATCATTAATTTTGACAACGTTCATCGCGAGTTTGAGTCTTGAAAGTTTATGCAATGTGGTTCTAATATTTATTAAATCAGATAACTTGCGTTAATATAATTTCTGAGAAGAAACAAACGACATCTAAATTGAAAAAGTTTGTGCAAACCAATTGGCCTGAGTGACGTAATTCTGCGCATACGACTCAAATGATGTTTTACAGTTTCGTTCAAGAACCATTCAGAGACAATTTAAAAAGAGTTTAAATAATTTTGAAGTGTGTTGTAACTGACGTAGGTGACGAAGTCTGCACATGGTCACATGTCCAAAGAAAATAATTTATACAAAACTAACGTCGTTACACTACACCAGCCAACGATTTTCCAGATCTCTAGTGTTCTAGGCGCTACAGTCTGGAACCCCGGGACCGCTACGGTCGCATGTTCGAATCCTGCCTCGAGCATGGATGTGTGTGATGTCCTTAGGTTAGTTAGGTTTAAGTAGTTCTAAGTTCTAGGGGACTGATGACCTCAGATGTTAAGTCCCATAGTGCTCAGAGCCGTTTGAACCATTTTTTTGTCTAGTGTTCAACAGATATTGTCACGAGCACAAGAGAAGTGCTGCAGACGGTGTCGTGCCGCTACAATGTTACAAAAGGCACCGACGTCAGTCGTCCGCTGCCATAGTTCATTAACGCTAAATTTCGCCTCACTGTCATAACGGATACCTTCGTCGTACGTTCCACATTGTTGTATAGGGTTATTTCACGCCAGCTTGCTTGTCTGCCTGCACTGACGAAAATGGCTGGCTCTGAGCAGAACTTAGAACTACTTAAACCTAACTAACCTAAGGACATCACACACATCCATGCCCGAGGCAGGATTCGAACCTGCGACCGAAGCGTGCACTGACGACTGTAAGCAAATTCCACTGGACTCGGTCGTTAAGTGAAGGCAATCGACCACTGCGTTGCCGTTGGTGGGAGGTAACGTATGTAATTTGATATTCTCGGCACGCTCTTAACACTATTGATCTCGGAGTATTGCGTTCTCTAACGGTTTCCGAAATGGAATGTTCCATGCGTCTAGCTCCAACCACCATTTAGTGTTCAAAGTCTGTTATCCCCCTCGTGCGGCCTTAATCACGTCGATGCAGTTTCACAGGAATCACCTGAGCACAAATGATAGCTCCGCCAACGCACTGGCCTTTTATACCTCGTATACGTGATACTACGGCCATCTGTACATCGCATATCGCTACCCACGACCTTTGACACCTGACCGTAAACCGCCAACTAAAGTCACAGTTGCAGGTCGTCATCCAAGTGCTTGCTTGCTTGCTTAGTTCCTGTCGTTCCCTCTGGAACATAGGGCCGTGATTAAATTCCTCCAGCTAGTACGATTTCTAGGAAGTCTCTTCACTTCACTCCACGTTTTCCCATCCTCTCCAGCTTCTCTCTCGATCGTCCTTTTCCACGTCTATTTGAGACGACCACGTTTTCTAACTTCTTGAGAGTTCCAATCCAATGCCATCCTTTCAATAGCTCCATCTGGTTTCCTCAATGTATGCCCAATCCAGTGCCAGTTTCTTTCTTTGATTTGTATATTGATTGGCTGCTGATTTGTCTCCCTCCAAAGATCTTCATTTGTCATTATACAGGATGGCGCAGGGAAGCGGGAAATTTCGAAATAACGTCATTTCCATGAATAAATTCACAAAACTAATAATTTATTAACGAAAGTGAATGTGTTCAGTATGCCATTATTCAGTTTGTCTTTACAATCAAAATGTCCAAAAGTGTCTCTTTACTTTTTAAAGATGACATCGGAAAGATGTGCTCCCATTCGGCGTTCGCACTCTAACAGCCTGTTACGAAAACTCTGGAATGCGCGGTGTAGCAAATCTTGGGGAATGGCAGTGATTTCGTTTTCAATGTTCTCCTTCAGTTCATGGATTGTTGCAGGACGTGTACGGTACACCTTGCCTTTAAGATATCCCCACAGGAAGAAGTCGCACACACTAAGATCAGGGGATCTCGCAGGCCATGCAATGTCACCGTTACGTGAAATAATGCGTCTTCCAAACAATTGACGAACTGCTGCCATCGATTGTCGAGCAGTGTATGACGTGGCTCCGTCCTGCTGAAACCGCATGTTTTCGACGTTAAGATTAAGCTCGTACAGTCTCGGTGTAAAGAATGTTTGAAGCATTTCAACATCTCGAGCGGATGTTACTGTCACTGCACTACCATCCTCACGTTCAATAAAATAAGTACCGATAACACCATGACATGATACAGCACACCATATTGTGACCTTGGCGCTATGTAGTGGTCGCTGGTGAAACTCACAAGGATTGTCCTGTGCCCATTAACGAAAATTCTGTTTGTTCACGAATCCGTTCAGGTGGAAATGGGCTTCGTCTAATATCCATAAGTTACCAAGGAAATTCGCGTCCTCGTTGATTTTAGCAAATATCTGGCTTCTAAACTCCATACGTGACGCTGGGTCTCGTTCATGTAAGTGTTGCACAATCTGCAACTTATGGGGATGGAAGTCTAATTCGTGCAGTATTCTTTGTAAGCTTCGTCGCTTAATCCCTAGCGAAGATGCATGCTGTCGAACGGAGCGGCGAGGACTTCTCTCGATTGCAGCTCTAGCAGCTGCAATGTTCTCAGGGGTACGTACCGTTAGAATGCCACCTGGAGGTTTCTTTTTCAAGGCAGGTCCTGTTTCTTCAAAATTACGCACCCACGTTGTAATCGCATGCTCAGTTGGGACACGTCCATGACGTCCAAGCTGGTAATGCTGTCGAAATGTTCTCTGCGCGGCAGTCGCACTATCACCATTTTTGTATAACGCTCTCACAGCTACTGCACATTCCGCACCAGTCCAATTCTCCATGATTACTAAATGGCAATGCGTTCACATCAATTGTGCAAACTTTCGAACATCTGTCGGCGCTACAGTACTGCCAACTGTAACGTTCAAAATTTCCCATTCCCCTGCGCCACCCTGTATCTGGTCATCTCACATTTAAGATACGCCGGAGACAGTGGTTGATGAAAATAGGATACAATAGTGTATCCCAACTTCTTCGTGATTCGCAACGTCTTTCAGTGCGAGCTGTATTCGCCGAAACACAGCCGTACACTGGCTTCCCGAGTAGTGTCCTGCAGAGCCCCCGGAAGGCAGCGCCGCGGACGGGAGGGATTACTGCCTGCTGCTGCTGCTGCTGCCTGTCCGCCCGTGAGGCCCTCTGCGTCCCGCTGGGCCGGCCTCGCAGCCGCGGCCCCCGGCCGTGACCCGCTTGCACGACGGGCCAATGCCGGCCGAAATTCGCCAGATATGTCTGCCCCACTGGCCACCTGCGCGCCCCGCACCGCTCTCACCACGCTGTGACAGCCGGCGCCAACCACAACCCGCCAAAAATGCTACAACTGGGTTAAAACATCAAAACAAAGACAATCTCCAGGACCTCAGTTTACAGGCAACAAAGGCTGTTTCTCGTGCGATGGTCTTCTGATCAGTGCGTGAGCTGATACGGATTCTCGAACAGTATTGGCAACCGTGCAGTGTAAGCTTTCACGGCCGGTGTTGTCTTCAGTTAAAACTTGACTGGTGCTGCCCTCTATGTGCTCTATAAGTGCGAGAGTACCTGGAGCCTCAGTGGCAGTAGCCGGATGACCTCAGATGTCTCCCGCACATAGAGACGAAACGTTGGGTGGAAATTTTATACATCGACCATGGCCTCTCAGCCCGGAAGTCTTAACTGAAGAGTATTGGCAACCGCGCGGTATTAGTCGAGCGGCCAAAGGCACTGCAGTCGTGGACTGTGCGGCTGGTCCCGGCGGAGGTTCGACTCCTCCCTCGGGCATGGGTGTGTGTGTTTTTCCTTAGGCTAATTTAGGTTAAATAGTGTGTAAGCTTAGGGACTGATAACCTAAGCAGTTAAGTCCCATAATATTTCACACACATTTGAAGATTTGAGTATTGGCAACCTTTCCCTCTAAGTACCTGACACCCGCCATTAGCCAGTTATGTGATTATTCTAATCTTCTATTAGTACGTCTGTTCTTTCCCCCTTGTTGTCTGTCCATCTCCTCCTCCCTTCTTCTCTTTCGACGTTATCCGTCTCACTTCAGCAGAGGTTGGTGGTTTTTATCCACACAATATTTGTTTGCTAATAGTAAGTAATATTTGTACCAAATTTGCTTGAAAATTAAAACTGGTGCAGCTGGCCCCTTTGCATTAAATTTATTTACGCAACCAGTTTCGGTGTTCCATTAAACCATCTTCACCAAATAAATTGGGAAGCATCCAGTCTCGTGTGCAGCCATAATAGGAGCCAATATTAAATAAACGATGTCCATAGGTCTCTGGTTGACAATACGCTATTTCTTTTTCATCAACTGACGAATAGCGGGTTGATAACGAAGGGATAGTGTCGTGTAAACCAGAGATCTACGGACACCTGTGATTTAATATGGATTCCTCTTATGACTGCACCCGTGACTGGATACCTTTCCATTTACGTAGATCAAGGGGACTGAAAATAGTGTAATGTAAACTGGCTGCATAAACAAATTAAATACAGAACGGACTGCTGCAGGTACGTAATTTTCATTTCATATTGAGCAGCCGAAGTTCTTGTAACCTTCTATTACAAGGATAGATATACGAAGGTTTTTACCTGTAATTTTGATCTTGTACACACATGTCAAATATACTTCACATATATTTAACATATTTCACTCGTATTTTTACACAAACGTGTATTTCAGTTGTGTCTCTAACGAGTTTCGTCCTGCAGTTTCATTTTCACGCAACTGAATATTTGTTACATCGTATCTCCTGAACTATGTACTGTATAATGACATAATTTTGCAGTTATATCAAGTCGTATACGTCGTTACTGTCTGTGAAATGTGTAGTAGGAAAGAAGTAATAAATTGGAACGCCATGCTACATGCAGAAGGTTTGCTGCATGGAGAGCGAAAATGTAGTAAGCGATAACCAACTTTCCTTCCGTCACTTTATGGGAGTCGTCAGCAAGACAAACTCTTGTAAATGTCTGAAATTATGTGTAACGTTTGTTGCAAGTCTCAAATACTGTGTGACTACAGAATGGGTATTCACGCGTAGTACGCCACATTTTTTGTTTCAGTCCACTCCACCCTTTTAATAAGTGCGTGATTCTTACCCCCTCATACATTAAGTGATATGTGTACCAAGTTTGGTAGAAATGGGTCCGGATGTTTAGGAGGAGACGTGCAACGCACATACATACATCCATACATACATATTTACATACTTACACACGGTGGTCGATTGATAGCGGCCGGGCCAAATATCTCACGAAATAAGCATCAAACGAAAAAACTACAAAGAACGAAACTCGTTTAGCTTGAAGGGGGAAACGAGATGGCGCTATGGTTGGCCCACTAGATGGCGCTGCCATAGGTCAAACGGATATCAACTCCGTTTTTTAAAATAGGAACCCCCATTTTTATTTCATATTCGTGTAGTACGTAAAGAAATATTAATGTTTTAGTTGGACCACTTTTTTCGCTTTGTGATAGATGGCGCTGTAATAGTCACAAACATATGGCTCACAATTTTAGACGAACAGTTGGTAACAGGTAGGTTTTTTAGATTAAAATACAGAACGTAGGTACTTTTGAACATTTGATTTCGGTTGTTCCAATGTGATACATGTACCTTTGTGAACTTATCATTTATGAGAACACATGCTGTTACAACGTGATTACCTGTAAATACCACATTAATGCAATAAATGCTCAAAATGATGTCCGTCATGCTGAATGCATTTGGCAATACGTGTAACGACATTCCTCTCAACAGCGAGTAGTTCGCCTTCCGTAATGTTCGCACATGCAAACGTCAATACATTGTACATAGTGAAGTAGTACATACTCATATGAAGTGTATGTGCATGCTACTGTACCGTTATGCAACTACACCTTCTACAAGTACGCATTGTTTGATAACATACATTGTACTGATGTTTTAAAGTATTTGATCTGCTGTTGGCAGTTAGCCAAAATGTATTAGAAATTAGAAATGATAAAGTGTGGTCAAGACTGAAAACCGTTGTGCGTTTGTGTATGATTATGGTCACTGATCTATATAAAGGCTGAAACTTCCTGGCAGATTAAAACTGTGTGCCCGACCGAGACTCGAACTCGGGACCTTTGCCTTCCGCGGGCAAGTGCTCTATCATCTGAGCTACCGAAGCACGACTCACGCCCGGTCCTCACAGCTTTACTTATGCCAGTATCTCGTCTCCTACCTTCCAAACTTTACAGAAGCTCTCCTGCGAAACTTGCAGAACTGCACTCCTGAAAGAAAGGATACTGCGGAGACATGGCTTAGCCACAGCCTGGGGGATGTTTCCAAAATGAGATTTTCACTCTGCAGCGGAGTGTGCGCTGATATGAAACTTCCTGGCAGATTAAAACTGTGTGCCCGACCGAGACTCGAACTCGGGACCCGAGATACTGGCAGAAGTAAAGCTGTGAGGACCGGGCGTGAGTAGTGCTTCGGTAGCTCAGATGGTAGAGCACTTGCCCGCGAAAGGCAAAGGTCCCGAGTTCGAGTCTCGGTCGGACACACAGTTTTAATCTGCCAGGAAGTTTCAAGCTCATTGTAGTTTACACATCTGCTTTGTTTTTAAATTGTACCTACCAAGCGACATTCATTGTGGTAAATAACAGCAATTTACAGGGTAACACGACAGCACATTGATTAATGTAATGAAAAAAAAAAAAAGATGGTAGAGCACTTGCCCGCGGAAGGCAAAGGTCCCGAGTTCGAGTCTCGGTCGGGCACACAGTTTTAATCTGCCAGGAAGTTTCATATCAGCGCACACTCCGCTGCTGAGTGAAAATCCCATTCTGGATATATAAAGGCTTCTTGTCTGTTAGTTCGGTCTTTGTTTCTCAGTGACGCCTTTCGTGCCTACCCGCGGGTGGCAGCCTAGCAGTTCTTTCGAGGGGTTTAATCGCACGCATGGCTGCCTCTGGTGTCTTGTCTTGCTGGCTGTACCGGACGCTAACAGGAGTCGCTGGCCGAGTACGGAGGTAGGATCACCTTGTTGTGGTTGGCTATCGTTTACCGTGGAGAGGACATCTGCCCTATTTGAGGATCATTTCTTTCCTCTGACTTGGTTGTCGCAGGTTGTGTCTTCTGAGTCGGCATAGCTTCCATTTCTGTTGCCTTGGTTGATGAATGTGGCCCTGCCAGCAATCCTTATTTCAATTAGGTCCGAGGTGAAAATAAATGGTAAGTATCTTGCCTTGCGTACGATAAGTGTTGGATCCGATTCACGAAACCTCTGTTCTTTTAGTGAGCCCCTGTCTTTGAAATTTTTTTTGGGTTCGTCAAGCTTCCGCTAGTGGCGGTTACTTTCGCGAGTGTTCTTACTGTGGGTCAGCATCATCGGTAATCGTAACATGCACCGGCGGTTTGTGCGGGGTGAGTGCAGCTAAACTCCTGGAGATATAGATCTGTGTGCGTGGATTGTAAAAGGACTCATATTTCGTCCTCTCGTAGTTCCATTATTACCTGGTTAAGCGATTGAAGCTGTATGTATGTATGTTTTATTCTGAATTCTTAAGTGTTCAAACTCTTATAAATCATTTATATCTCCAATTGACTGTTATCTTCAAAGCGCACGTGGGTTAAAAGGGCAGTTTCTCCTTCTTTAAGTTTATTAAGCCACGGTCAAAGACCTGTGGACAGACTGTAACCGAATTTTGTTAGGTGATTTTAATGTGTATCCTGTGTGTGTTTTAGAAGCGTGGGCTGAGCTCAAGCTGGTAATCTTATGTTGGCCAACGCATTCATTTTCAATTCGTTTTTAATCCTGCTCTAAATCTTTTGATCAAATACACCCGTCTTCTAACAATTTTCGGGTGTGCAGCCGGATTCCGTCGACATTCTGCCACTATATTTCGGCCCAGAGACGTCCTGCCATCTTCAGGTGCCACAACTGCTGAAAAGGCCAGGTTCAATCACGGTATTTATGTTGAATCTCGCGTATGCCAAATTCGCTGGCGTCTTTCGGTCCATACGTCAGGTGATGAGATGCGCGGGGCGGCTGAGTTGTGTGCGCTGCCCTCGATGGTGAAAGTGAGTATCGGATGACCCGGGCGATTCCGCTGTGACTGGATAAATTTAATTACAGGATTGAAATTTTTATCCAATTCAAAGTCGTTGTCACAATTTATAAGATTATCGGAAAGACGTTTTTCAACCGTTGCTTTGATTACTGAATCCCAAAAACTGGAAACCGGCATACGGAAGGAACGCGGTTGATTTATAGTCGTCATCATTGTTCTCAGTACGATGCTTCTTGTTATTATAGCTGCACATGGCCTTCTTTATTTGGCGTGAAGTGTAGCCATTCTCTTTAAAAACCTTCTGCGAGTGTTCTAATTCTGCGTAGAAGTTCTCATCGTACGATGTTACGTAGATCTGATGCGTGAAGGTACTAAGAACACCGGCGGTTTGAGCGGCGTGATACAGATCTGGATTTTGTGTACACAGAATGTCCGGATGACCCGTCATTCTGATTGCGTACTAGCACGTCTAGAAAGGGTAAAGTTCCATCTTTCTCAACCTCCGTCGTTTAAGCGACAAACAAATTTCTGCAGTTCTTGTCTGCCATGAGGCCATACAACAAAAGTATCATCTACACAACGCCAGAAAACAGTGCTTTAAAACAGGAGACCAATGTGCTTTCTCCTCAAAAACGGTTAGCCACCACAGGGGACAAATCGTGACAACGGTTTTCAATTGGATAAAATCTGGAATCCTATAATTAAAATTATCCATTCACAGCGGAAGCGACGGGGTCGTTTGGTACTCAGTAGTAGATCATCTCACACTTCCACCACCGAGGGCAGCACACATAATGCGGCTGTTCCGCGTATGTCATCACCTGACGCATGCGCCGAAAGACGCCAGCACATTTCTCACGCGCGAGATTGAGCATAAATAACGTGAACCCACCCGAGCTCTTCAATAGTTGCCCACTCACCTAAGGACGGCCGGACGTATCTGGCCCGAATATCGTGACAGAATGTCGATGGGATCCGGCTACACATCCGAAAATTATTAGAAGAAGAAATACGCCGGGAAAATGTCAGCAGTTATGTCAAATACATTCGTTGTTGCTCTATTTTGCAATTTATCGTTTTAAAACTTGTTAACTTTGCTAACATACATTTTCTTGTTGAATTTATAAGACTGATTATGTTAAATGCTTTTGGAATCTTAAAGCTTTCCTTCAATTTGTAAAGTATTATTCAAATTCTGTTTATTCTAACTCCTGTCTGGTATAAAGCCAAAATAGTTGTTAATAGTTTTCTGACTGCCTCTGCGCCAAAGCCGTAAGTGTTTATGACGTTTCAGAATTCAGAACTGCCAAAAATTGAAAACAAATAAAGATAAATATTTTCGGAAATGTATTTTGTATACGCAGCTCCTTACCACTCCCAAACTCAAGCTCTATGCCATTTCAAATGCGAAGACTGATTTTATGCAGCACGTCATGTTATCTTCCTATGCCAGCCTCTTCATCTCTGGCTAACTACAACAGACTGTTTCCATATGAAACCTGCTTAATATAGTGAAAGTCAGGGCTCCCTCTGCAGTTTTTACCTCCCATCCCTCCAACCATGCCGGCCGCTGTCGCCGAGCGGTTCTAGGGGCTTCAGTCCAGAACCGCGCTGCTGCTACAGTAGCAGGTTCGAATCCTGCCTCGGGTATGAATGTGTGTGATGTCCTTAGGTTAGTTAGGTTTAGGTAGTTCTAAGTCTAGGGGACTCATGACAGATGTTAAGTCCCATAGTGCTCAGAGCCATTTGAACCACCATCCATTATCAAAGTAATGATTTCTTGATGCCTCTCGGTTTCCCCCATCAATCGATACTTTCTTTTAGTCAATGAAATTGAGTCTATTAGATTCATCTGAAGGAATCAACATGGATTCCGCAAATAACGATCGTTTGAAAAATCAACTTGCTCTGTTCATCTACGAGTCTCAGAGCACTAAATACCGGCACACAGTTTAATGCCGTTCCTTGACTTTCAGAAGACACCCAATACAGTTACACACTGCCACCTAACGAAAGAAACAGGACCGTACGGAGTACAAGCCCAGCTGTAAAGTTGGATTGAAGACTTCCCAGCAAGTAGAACAGATTTACCTTTTAAAAGAGAGAAATATTCCGACTTAAAAGTAATTTCGAGCGTACACCACGAGCGTTTTGGTACCACGGATAATGTGGGAACTTCCATGACGCTTTTCACGAATGATGCTGTCGTATAGAGAATAGTGACAGTGCAAGAGAATTGTAGCGAAGTGCAGTAAGGCTTGCACAGGATGGACGCTTGGTGCAGGGATTGGCGTCAACGTAAAGAAATGGAACTTACTGCTCATAGGTAGAAAGACGGTTTCAGAAAAAACGCTGGAAGCAGTCAAATCCACAAAACATCTAGGGACATGCGTACGGAGATCTTTAAAGTGGAACGACCACATAAAACTAATCGCAAGAAAGATAGACTGAGATTCATTGGAAGCGTCCTAAGAACCTGTTGCCCATCCGTTGTTAGCTTACAAAATTCTCCTATGACCAATACTTGAATATAAGATCCTCGCAAGAGAGGACTGATAGAGAAAACAGATACTATAAAAAGAGAGTAGCGCTTTTCTTTACAGGTTCATTTAGCAAGCGCGAATGCGTCACGGAGATGCTGAAGCAACTCGAGCGGCACATGCTGCGAGAGAAGTATTCTGCTTCACGGTTTCGTTTACTGTTAAAAGTCCGCAAACTTACGTTCGTGGAAAATTCAGTCAATTCCTGCTACGTACATCTCACGGACAGACAATGAAGTTAAAATTAGAGAGACTGGAGCTCACACAGAGGCTTACCAACAGTCTTCCTTCACGCAGTGATAAAAATAAATAAAAAATAAAAAGAACACTCTGCCACATTTCTAAAGATGGCTCGAGGAGTATAGATGTAGATGCAGATGCTGTACCACGGATTCCTTTACTCCAAAATTCGATTCCGTACCTTATTCTTTTCCCGATCTCCCCTCCTTCTGTAGCACCACATTTCAAAAACTTCTGTTTTATGTCAGTCTGAGTTGTTTATTGTCCACGTGTCATATCCGTATAAGGCTGCATATCAGCAGTGTAGTTTGGAACATGGAAGACTGGACATTGGTGGAAGCGAAGCTGTGGGGGAGGGTCGTGACAAGTGCTTGGACAGCTCTGTCGGTGGAAAGCTTTCCCGCGAAAGGCAAAGATCCCAGATTCGTGTCCCAGTCCGGCACACATTTCTGATCTAAAAGGAAGTTTAAAATGAGCTCACGCTCCGCTGCACTGTGAAAATTCATTTCTTGGTTTCTTTTGCAATACTCTGAAGCGACAAAAGTCGTGGGATGCCTCCTAATAGTCTGCCGGACATCCTTTCGCACGACTTAGTGGAGCATTTCGTCGTGGCATCGACTCGACAAGTCGCTGGAAGTACTCTGCAGAAATATTAACACACGCTGCGTCTAGAGCCGTCCACAACTGCGAAAGTGTTGCCGGTGCAGGATTTTATGCACGAACTGACCTCTCGATTATGTTGCACGAATGTTCGACGGGATCCATGTCGGGCGATCGGAGTGGCAAAATCATTAATTACCTACAATGTTCTTCAAACCAGTCGCGAACAATTGGGCCCTGGAGACATGACATCCTTGTCTGGGAACATGAAGTCCATGAATGGCTCTAAATGATCAACAAGTAGCCGAACATAGCAATTTCCAGTCAATGTTTGTTTCAATTGGACCAGAGGACCCAATCCATTCCACATAAACTCAGATCACACTATTATGAAGGCACCACCAGTGGATTGCCGAGTGCCTGGTTGACAACTTGGGTCCATGGCTTCGTGGGGTCTGCACCATACTCGAACCCTACTGTCAGCTCTTATCACCCGAAATCGGGAATTTGTAATATTATATGCTCATAATGTAAAGCTTATCTTTGTATTTTAATTTTCATTAAGTTACGTTATTCTTTAAAAACAGTCATTCTGTGAAATCAAAGCAACCTGTATATTGTGATGTGTCTGAGAGAGAACGTCTCTGACACTGTTGTGTTTGTAACTCTGCAATCTTTGTGATAATTTCACATGTGGCAAATTCTTTTTGGTGTGTGTGTGTGTGTGTGTGTGTGTGTGTGTGTGTGTGTGTGTGTGTGGTGCTTTGCAAAATATGGTGATGTGGAAATTACATAAGTGCTGGATATATTAGGAATATTCGAAAAGTACAATCCTGCAACTTCGCAACAAAATCGCGCGGAATTTTCGATGTAAGTACCATAACCACTTAACCTCACATATTTATTTACGCTGTATTTCATAGTTCGGAGGTTAGTTATTTTCACATAGGGCGCTTCTAACACTGTTTTCTACCGTAGGGCAACAACACACCAAAAATACTTCGCCACAGTGGAATAATAAAAATCGAAAAAGGACGATAATGTGAAGTGTATCTTGAAAATCAAGTGAACAGCCGTCTGATGAAGAACTTGCCAGTTCCAAACCTTAACGGCGCCATTTACCTAAATAAACAGCAGTATTAATAGTTGTTTTGGGGAAGGAGACCAGACAGCGAGGTCATCGGTCTCATCGGATTAGGGAAGGACGGGGAAGGAAGTCGGCCGTGCCCTTTCAAAGGAACCATCCCGGCATTTGCCTGGAGCGATTTAGGGAAATCACGGAAAACCTAAATCAGGATGGCCGGACGCGGGATTGAACCATCGTCCTCCCGAATGCGAGTCCAGGGTATTAATAGTGGCTGGTTGCTGTTTTCTTCTTTGTAAGAATTAACCTACAGTAACAGTCATCTACGGATGAGCCGAGACACGTGTTCACTTATTTTGACCCCTCTTCCACTGGCCTAAGTCTCTCGGAAATCGGATTATGGCACTTGCCGTGTTCTCCTCGTCAGTTCAAAAGAATCAGCATCTTCTTTCGAGGTTTCCATTTGGGTAGGTCGACCGAGAAGCCGGGACAACGTGCGGAGCTCTCTCAGTGCCGCAGTCTGAGGCGCTTCCTCGTGCGGACGAGTTGTTGACATCGGCGGACGAGTGAACTGGATTAGACGGAGGAGTCGGCGGGACGGCCGCTGGGCTCTCGCTCGCGCGAGGCCGTTCGGCCGTACCCCGTTGGGCGGCCAGTCGGCCACGGGGTTCACGACCAATGCAAATGAATGGCCGGCTGTGGAGCTGCCGCTGCCGCCGCCTCTGGCTTGCGAAACGCGGCCTTGCCAGCGCCGCCCAGTCAGCCCGGCGCGACCTTGGCCACCTCTGGCCGCGCCACGGCTAGGGACCGACCACTCCTCGTCTCACCTCAGCTAACCGCTGCCTGCCGGTACGCGACACCGCCGACCCGGCGTCTGTCACCGCCCCTGCCCTCCTCGCGATTGTATAACGCTGCCATTTATAACCGCGCTCTTGCTTTAGAACTTTCCTGTCGTTCTTTGCAGCGTCGGGCGAGCCCGTGTTCTCATTTAGACCACACGAAACGTCGACACAGTTTCTGACCTTTATTGTAACGTGGTCATCCCCCCTCCCCCCCCCCCCCCACCCCCACCCCGCCCCGCAGACAGATCCTTACAAAGTACTTACATCTCAAACACCTGCGATACCCTCACGAATCCTAGGCTTGTGGAATCTGACATTATCAGGTAAGTAGACGCGGTATTAAAGTGATTTACACTACCGGCCATTAAAATTGCTACATTAAGAAGAAATGCAGATGATAAACGGGTACTCATTGGACAAATATATTATACTAGAACTGACATGTGATTACATTTTCGCGCAATTTGGGTGCATGGATCCTGAGAAAAACCACCTCTGGCCGTAATAACGACCTTGATACGTCTGGGCATTGAGTCAAACAGAGCTTGGATGGCGTGTACAGGTACAGCTGCCCATGCAGCTTCAACACGATACCACAGTTCATCGACAGTAGTGACTGGCGTATTGTGACGAGCCAGTTGCTCGGCCACCATTGACCACACGTTTTCAATTGGTGAGAGATTTGGAGAATGTGCTGGCCAGGGCCGCAGTCGAACATTTTCTGTACCCAGAAAGGCCCGTACAGGACCTGCAACATGCGGTCGTGCATTATCCTGCTGAAATGTAGGGTTTCGCAGGGATCGAATGAAGGATACAGCCACGGGTCGTAACACATCTGAAATGTAACGTCCACTGTTCAAAGTGCCATCAATGCGAACAAGAGGTAACCGGGACTTGTAACCAATGGCACCCCAAACCATGACGCCGGGTGACACGCCAGTATTGTCATGACGAATACACGCTTCCAATGTGCGTTCACCGCGATGTCACCAAACACAGATGTCTCCATCATGATGCTGTAATCAGAACCTGGATTCATCCGAAAAAATGATGTTTTAGCATTCGTGCACCCAGGTTCGTCGTTGAGTACACTATCGCAGGCATTGCTGTCTGTGATGCAGCGTCAAGGGTAATCGCAGCCGAGCTTATAGTCCATGCTGTTGCAAACGTCGTCGAACTGTTCGTGCAAATGGTTGTTGTCTTGCAAACGTCCCCATCTGTTGACTCAGGGATCGAGACTTGGCTGCACGGTCTGTTACAGCCATGCGGATAAGATGCCTGTCATCTCGACTGCTAGTGATACGAGGCCGTTGGGATCCAGCACGGCGTTCCGTATTACCCTTTTGAACCAACCGATTTCATATTCTGCTAACAGTCATTGGATCTCGACCAACGCGAGCAGCAATGTCGCGATACGATAAACCGCAATCGCGATAGGCTACAATACGACTTTTATCAAAGTCGGAAACGTGATGGTACGCATTTCTCCTCCTTACACGAGGCAGCGCAACAACGTTTCAGCTGGCAATGCCGGTCAACTGCTGTTTATGTATGAGAAATCTGTTGGAAACTTTTCTCATGTCAGTACATTGTAGGTTTCACCACCGGCGCCATCCGTGTGTGAATGCTCTGAAAAGCTAATCATTTGCATATCACAGCACCTTCTTCCTGTCGGTTAAATTTCGCGTCTGCAGCACATCTTCGTGGTGTAGCAATTTTAATGACCAGTAGTGTATTAAATATTTGAAAAACACTTTAACTGTTTAGACCGCCACTTACATTAGACAAATAAAACATGGTGACTAGTTTCGGTTGTGTATAACACCGATCATCAGCTCACTCAAATTGTAAATGCAAGTCGAGGTACAATGAACAGTATAAACACTGAACATCACAGATAAACATCTATTTGTATTAAAAAATCCAACCAGACTAAGACAATACTGATGTTAAAGTCGAGCCAAGTCGTAACCCATAATCTTGAAAGGCGCCTGTAAAGATAGCGGGGGAGGGAGCGGGAACACTTGCATAGGTAGAACTGTACCGGTCATCCATTATATGCATTTGTAAAACAGGTGAAATGAAATGATCGTATGGCATTGTGGGACGGGAGGCCCCATGCGGGGAAGTTCGGCCGCCGTATTGCAAGTCCTTTTTAGTTGACGCCACTTCGGCGACTTGCGAATCAATGATGATGGTAAAGAACACACAACACCCAGTCATCACGAGGTAGAGAAAAATGCCTGACCCCGCCGGGAATCGAACCCGGGACCCCGTGCCCAAGAAGCGATAACGCTACCGCAAGACCACGAGCTGCGGACTGTAAAACAGGTAATACACTGAGACAGCTTTACGCAACGGTAACAAGAACTGAAAACTGTTCCACACCCTAAACTGTCAATAATCCATCATAAATATGACTACTTTACGTGTTTCAGGAGCGCTAGTAACATACACACACACAAATATTTTCTATGTTTTATTTTAGTAGATTTTGACAATGGCTGGTTACAAGAGAAACACACCGCAAATTGAAGCCATCTGTCATATTCAGCAGAATAGCAGAAGCCGAAGTATGTTCGAAATTTCACGACAAATGGCTGATGTTAAACCGATGCGTCCGTGTTTGCTTGCTGAACATCCAGTAATGTTCAGCAGCACAAGACACTGTAGTAAGGCACACGATTGAAATCTGGCATAAAGTCGCGTGTTTGGCCATAATACCTTTATCGTTCTCGTTTGTAAGTCTGTTTGATCCACTACTTAAACCATACGAAGCATAGTCTCTCTCATTCGACAGAGTATTTTTGTTGTGTGTTACTAGTTTTGAAATTTGTGGTAAGTGTCTATGGGACCAAACTGCTGAGGTCTACGGTCCCTAGGCTTAGATATTACTTAATCTAAATTCAGCTAACTTACGCTAATGACAACACAGACACTCGTGCCAGAGGAAGGACTCGAACCTCAGATGGGAGGAGCCGCGCGAAACGTGACAAGGCGTCTCAGACCACGCGGCTACTGCGCGGCTTAATAGTTTTGAAGCGAATGGTGCGAAAGACGAAAGGAGTGACAACATGCGTTTTTTTTTGTGTCAGTATTCCGACTGGTTTGATGCGGCCCGCCACGAATTCCTCTCCTGTGCTGACCTCTTCATCTCAGAGTGGCACTTGCAACCTTCGTCCTCAATTATTTGCTGGGTGTATTCCAATCTCTGCCTTCCTCTACAGGTTTTGCCCTCCACAGCTTCCTCTTGTACCATGGAAGTCATTCCCTCATGTGTTAACAATGTCCTATCATCCTGTCCCTTCTCCTTATCTATGTTTTACACATATTCCTTTCCTCTCCGATTCTGCGTAGAACCTCTTCATTCCTTCCCTTATCAGTCCACCTAATTTTCAACATTTCTCTATAGCACTACGTCACAAATGTTTCGATTCTCCTCCGTTCCGGTTTTCCCGCAGTCCATGTTTCACTTCCGTACAATGCTGTACTCAAGTCGTACATTCTCAGAAATTTCTTCCTCAAATTAAAGCTGATATCTGATATTAGTAAAATTCTCTTGGCTAGGAATGCCCTTTTTGTCATTCCTAGTCTGGTTGTAATATCCTCCTTGCTCCGTCAGTCATTGGTTATTTTACTGCCTAGGTAGCATAATTCTTTAACTTCATCTACTTCGTGACCATCAATCCTAATGTAAGTTTCTCGCTGTTCTCATTTCTACTACTTCTTATTACCTTCGTCTTTCTTCGATTTACTCACAATCCATACTCTGTATTCATTAGACTGTTCATTCCGTTCAGCAGATCATGTTATTTTTCTTCACTTTCACTCAGGATAGCAATGTTATTAGCGAATCGTATCATTGATATCCTTCCATCTTGAATTTTAATTTCACTCCTGAACCTTTCTTTTATTTCCATCATTGCTTCCTCGATCTATAGATTGAACAGTAGTGGCGACAGGCTACATCCTTGTCTTACACCCTTTTTAATACAAGCACTTCCTTCTTGGTCGTCCACTCCCATTATTCCCTCTTGGCTGTTGTACATATTGTATATGACACGTTTCTCCCCATAGCTTACCCCTACTCTTCTCAGAAATTCGAACATCTTGCACCATTTTACATTGTCTAACGCTTTTTCTAGGTCCACAAATTCTATGAACGTGTCTTGATATTTCTTGAGTCTTGCTTACATTATTAACCTCAACGTCAGAATTGCCTCTCTCGTGCCTTTACCTTTCCTAAAGCCAAACTGATCGTCATCTAGCGTATCCTCAATTTTCTTTTCCGTTCTTAGGTATATTATTCTTGTAAACAACTTGGATGCATGAGCTGTTAAGCTGATTATGCCGTAACTCTCGCACTTGTCAGCTCTTGCCTTCTTGGAATTGTGTGGATGATGCTTTCCCGAAAGTCAGATGATATGATGCCAAAATCATACATTCTACACACCATCGTGAATAGTAGTTTTGTTGCCACTTCCCCCAACGAATTTAGGAATTCTGATGGAATGTTATCTATCCTTTCTGCTTTATTTGACGTTAAGTCCTCCAAAGCTCTGTTAAATTCTGATTCTAGTACTGATCTGAGTCTATGTCTGCTCCTGGGTACGCCTTACAATCTAGTATCTAATTTCGGAATACCTGTCTGACCATGAGGTAATCTAACTGAAATCCTCCCGTATCACCCGGTCCTTTCCAAGTATATGTCCTCCCCGTGTGATTCTTGAACAGAGTATTCGCTATTACTAGCTATAACTTCTTACAGAACTTAATTAGTCTTTCTCCTCTCTCGTTCCTTTTCCCAAGTCCATATTCTCCTCTAACCTTTTCATTACTCCTTCCCCTACAACTGCATTCCAGTCTCCAATGACTATTAGATTCCTTGGTTCAAATGGCTCTGAGCACTATGGGACTTAACATCTCAGATCTGAGCGATCGTTGTCGGTGTTGGTTTGCTGTCGATTCTGATAAGAACAGTTCTGTCGCTGAACTGTTCACAGCAACACACACACTGCCTACTTTCGTATTCATAGCGAATCCTACTCCCGTTATACCATTTTCTGCTGCTGTTGATGTTACCCTATACTCATCTAACCAGAAATCCTTGTCTTCTTTACACTTCACTTCACTGACCCTTACTATATCTAGATTGAGCCTTTGCATTTCCCTTTTCAGATTTTCTAGTGTCCCTACCACGTTCAAGCTTCTGACATTCCACGCCCCGACTCCTAGAACGTTATCCTTCCGTTGATTATTCAATCCTTTTCTCATTGTAACCTCCCCCTTGCCTAAAAATATGCGTAATAATCGAGTAACCCAGACTATCCTAGACCAGAAACACTACACATCACAGAAACTTACTGTTTGATAAAATTCTAAATCATCCTTTCAATAACATCATCTTGCTCTGAAAATCCTCAAATAAACTAAATAAATTATTAAGTAGCACTATTTACTACAGACGAGTGCTCATTAACTTACATTATGAATGGTCCTGCGTCACATACTTGGAAACAGGTACCAGCTGAATGCTGAAGAAATGTGGCCCTAGCGTCCTAGATCTTAAGTATCCATTAAAACTAAAACTGAAAGAAGTAGGTCGAAGTCACTTAAGTAAGATACCATGAACGGCGATGAGAGAAACACTGCAGTCAGTAGTTATTTAGTTTCGTCGATTGTGTGAAGACAGTCTGCCTTGTCTTCATCGCATGACCTCTCCATCTAATACTGTCCGAATACAGCTTAAAAGGGTTACAAAAATAGAGTGCTATTATTTTCAATAAATTATTATTCCATTCATATACTATGAGATTCAACTACTAAAATCCGAAACGTGTGTTTCAGTAAAAGTTTGTAGTAAGTCTACAGACACACTGGCTATAATATTGTGTATTATTTTTAGAGATTCAGCTTTACATACTGCCTGTGTTGGGAGCTGCTTTGAGGTTTTGGAGGAAGCGTTTATGATGCAATGAATACGTATACATGACGTGAGACTAGCCATAGTTATCTGTCTCCATGGTCAGCTAGGTTCCACGAATTGTTGATGTAATTTGTAAATTTGCATGTGACGAGATGCCGTTCGTCGAACAGATAGTGTAACTGACGATTCATACAAACAATGAATTCGCAGTTTGCAATCTCCAGAGCACAAAGGACTGCTGTGGCGTCGTTTATTTGATCTAGTCAACAAACAACTACTATGTGGAGTTCATTGCAGCTTCTGAGCGAGCGTTTAACGCCTTCATCTTGTTTACGTCAATGACGAGGGAAATACCATATTTTCTATTCATATGTTTCACATTTCCTTTACTTGTCGCTGCTATTCCCAGCCACAGTCCTGCGTTCTGATTCCTGTGCAAAATGTCATGTTCATGCAGTTGTTCGTTGGAGGCATTAAGAAATATCGAAGTATTTAAATTCGTTTAACTCGTACTGCTGAAGAATTTTTTTCTCACCCTTGCACCCGACGTATCAACCCGTACATCGCTCTCCATTGCGTTGCAGCTGCTGCTGGTTATGTTTGTAAGTACACTAAATATCGAAAATCGTGTCCCAACCCTTCCCCCTTACTCCTCCGCCACCCGGAACGGAATCAGTGTACTCCATTTGTCTGCGACTAGAGTGAATTATATGAGCAAGTGTGGGAGAAATGATTGCGTAGCCTGTAATCGAGGCTAAATGGTCCAGGTTCGCCGGCACACGGCTCTTCGTTAATCTGCGAGGCGGATTCGAACCTAGACCGGTGCGCCTCCCCGTCCCGGAAGCGGGAGCTTTAACGTGCACTGCTATTCAGGAGGATGCCATTGTGCCGTTTTTCCCTTCAAATACATCCTGTTTACCTCACTACGTGCAAATGACAAGTGGCCGTATGGATATGTTTTGGATTAAGATATCACTCTTTTCTTCTTCCTTGTGATTTTCTTTCATAAATTCTTCTGATGACTTCTACTTATTTCTTCTCGTACTTCTACAGACCAGCAAACTCGCACTGTTAGAACTGATTCTTTCTGTATTTATTACATACTTTCCTGATGGTGTTCATTACTTCCAATTGCATAGGTAAGTTATTACATAGTGAGAAATACACTGATGAATGAAAACGTTATGACCACTTGCTCAATAGCGTGTTGGTCCACCTGTGGAGCGCAATGCACAAGCACGGATGCAATAAGTCCTTGGTAGTAACCGGGAGGTTGCTGTCACCAGATTTCTAGGCAGACGACGTCCTGTAAGTTACGTACTGGTGGTTTGTAGACGCGGTGCAGGTGCCCGATAGTGAACTAGATGTGTTCTCTCGGGTTCAGATTAGGTGGTTTGGTGATCAAGACATCAACGTGAGTTCACTATCACACTCCTCAAAGCACTGTAAAGCGATCCCGGCCTTCTGAAAATTCCAGCCTTCTGAATCGATCAGTTTAAAATGAGCTCTAACATGGAAATTAAGTGTTGCCGGACACATGTCCACATAACATCCTTTCTTTATTTGTGTGTGAGGAATGTTTCCTGAATGTTTGGCCGTACCTTTTTGTAACACCCTGTATGTACACTGCTGCAAGCTCCACCTTGCTACGACCGCAGGTCAAATACACCGCATGGTCATACCCCGATGTGATTTAAACCCACAAACAGCCCACCAGAGCGTTGTTTCACTAAGTATCAACATTATCCTTAATTTATGAGCATGAGTGTAGTTTTATTTCATTCGTGCACATCAGGTGATTTAATAATTAGCATAAGCCATTGTTACTCTTAGTTACTGTTACTATTACTATTATTATTTCCCCCCCCCCCCCATGAACCATGGACCTTGCCGTTGGTGGGGAGGCTTGCGTGCCTCAACGATACAGATAGCCGTACCGTAGGTGCAACCACAACGGAGGGGTATCTGTTGAGAGGCCAGACAAACGTGTGGTTCCTGAAGAGGGGCAGCAGCCTTTTCAGTAGTTGCAGGGGCAACAGACTGGATGATTGACTGATCTGGCCTTGTAACACTAACCGAAACGGCCTTGCTGTTGGGGTACTGCGAACGGCTGAAAGCAAGGGGAAACTACAGCCGTAATTTTTCCCGAGGGCATAGTTAAATGATGATGGCGTCCTCTTGGGTAATATATTCCGGAGGTAAAATAGTCCCCCATTCGGATCTCCTGGCGGGGACTACTCAAGAGGATGTCGTTATCAGGAGAAAGAAAACTGGCATTCTACGGATCGGAGCGTGGAATGTCAGATCCCTTAATCGGGCAGGTACGCTAGAAAATTTAAAAAGGGAAATGGATAGGTTAAAGTTAGATATAGTGGGAATTAGTGAAGTTCAGTAGCAGGAGGAACAAGACTTCTGGTCAGGTGAATACAGGGTTATAAATACAAAATCAAATAGGGGTAATGCAGGAGTAGGTTTAATAATGAATAAAAAAACAGGAGTGCGGGTAAGCTACTACAAACAGCATAGTGAACGTATTATAGTGGCCAAGATAGACACGAAGCCCATGCCTACTACAGTTATACAAGTTTATATGCCAACTAGCTCTGCAGATGACGAAGAAATTGAAGAAATGTATGATGAGATAAAAGAAATTATTCAGGTAGTGAAGAGAGACGAAAATTTAATAGTCATGGGTGACTGGAATTCAAGAGTAGGAAAAGGGAGAGAAGGAAACATAGTGGGTGAATATGGATTGGGGCTAAGAAATGAAAGAGGAAGCCGTCTGTTAGAATTTTGCACAGAACATAACTTAATCATAGCTAACACTTGGTTTAAGAATCATGAAAGAAGGTTGTATACATGGAAGAACCCTGGAGATACTAAAAGGTATCAGATAGTTTATATAATGGTAAGACAGAGATTTAGGAACCAGGTTTTAAATTGTAGGACATTTCCAGGGGCAGATGTGGACTCTGACCACAATCTATTGGTTATGAACTCTAGATTAAAACTGAAGAAATTGCAAAAAGGTGGGAATTTAAGGAGATGGGGCCTGGATAAACTTACTAAACCAGAGGTTGTACAGAGTTTCAGGGAGAGCATAAGGGAACAATTGACAGGAATTGAGGAATGAAATACGGTAGACGACGAATGGGAAGCTCTGAGGGATGATGTAGTGAAGGCAGCAGAGGAACAAGTAGGTAAAAAGACGAGGGCTAGTAGAAACCCTTGGGTAACAGAAGAAATATTGAATTTAATTGATGAAAGGAGAAAATATGAAAATGCAGTAAACGAAGCAGGCAAATAGGAATACAAACGTCTCAAAAATGAGATCGACAGGAAGTGCAAAATGGCTAAGCAGGGATGGCTAGAGGACAAATGTAAGGATGTGGAGGCTTATCTCACTAGGGGTAAGACAGATACAGCCTACAGGAAAATTAAAGAGACCTTTGGAGAAAAGAGAGCCACTTGTATGAATATCAAGAGCTCAGATGGAAACCCAGTTCTAAGCAAAGAGGGGAAAGCAGAAAGGTGGAAGAAGTATATAGAGGGTCTGTGCAAGGGCGATGTACTTGAGGACAATATTATGGAAATGGAAGAGGATGTAGATGAGGATGAAATGGGAGATACGATACTGCGTGAAGAGTTTGACAGAGCACTGAAAGACCAACAGAAGAAATATTGAATTTAATTGATGAAAGGAGAAAATATAAAAATGCAGTAAACGAAGCAGGCAAAAAGGAATACAAACGTCTCAAAAATGACCAAAAAAGACCAAGTCGAAACAAGGCCCGGGGAGTAGACAACATTCCATTAGAACTACTGACGGCCTTGGGAGAGCCAGTCCTGACAAAACTCTACCATCTGGTGAGCAAGATGTACGAGACAGGCGAAATACCCTCAGACTTCAAGAAGAATATAATAATTCCAATCCCAAAGAAAGCAGGTGTTGACAGATGTGAAAATTACCGAACTATCAGCTTAATAAGTCACAGCTGCAAAATACTAACACGAATTCTTTACAGACGAATGGAAAAACTAGTAGAAGCCAACCTCGGGGAAGATCAGTTTGGATTCCGTAGAAACACTGGAACACGTGAGGCAATACTGACCTTACGACTTATCTTAGAAGAAAGATTAAGGAAAGGCAAACCTACGTTTCTAGCATTTGTAGACTTAGAGAAAGCTTTTGACAATGTTGACTGGAATACTATCTTTCAAATTCTAAAGGTGGCTGGGGTAAAATACAGGGAGAGAAAGGCTATTTACAATTTGTACAGAAACCAGATGGCAGTTATAAGAGTCGAGGGGCATGAAAGGGAAGCAGTGGTTGGGAAGGGAGTGAGACAGGTTTGTAGCCTCTCCCCGATGTTATTCAATCTGTATATTGAGCAAGCAATAAAGGAAACAAAAGAAAAATTTGGAGTAGGTATTAAAATCCAGGAAGAAGAAATAAAAACTTTGAGGTTCGCCGATGACATTGTAATTCCGTCACAGACAGCCAAGGACTTGGAAGAGCAGTTGAATGGAATGGACAGTGTCTTGAAAGGAGGATATAAGATGAACATCAACAAAAGCAAAACAAGGATAATGGAATGTAGTCGAATTTAGACGGGGGATGCTGAGGGCATTAGATTAGGAAATGAGACACTTAAAGTAGTAAAGGAGTTTTCCTATTTGGGGAGCAAAATAACTGATGATGGTCGAAGTAGAGAGGATATAAAATGTAGACTGGCAGTGGCAAGGAAAGCGTTTCTGAAGAAGAGAAATTTGTTAACATCGAGTATAGATTTAAGTGTCAGGAAGTCATTTCTGAAAGTATTTGTATGCAGTGTAGCCATGTATGGAAGTGAAACGTGGACAGTAAATAGTTTGGACAAGAAGAGAATAGAAGCTTTCGAAATGTGGTGCTACAGAAGAATGTTGAAGATTAGATGGGTAGATCACGTAACTAATGAGGAGGTATTGAATAGGATTGGGGAGAAGAGAAGTTTGTGGCACAACTTGACCAGAAGAAGGGTTCGTTTGGTAGGAGATGTTCTGAGGCATCAAGGGATCACAAATTTAGCATTGGAGGGCAGTGTGGAGGGTAAAAATCGTAGAGGGAGGCCAAGAGATGAATACACTAAGCAGATTCAGAAGGATGTAGGTTGCAGTAGGTACTGGGAGATTAAGGAGCTTGCACAGGATAGATTAGCATGGAGAGCTGCATCAAACCAGTCTTAGGACTGAAGACCACAACAACAACAACATTATTATTATTATTACGAAGGCGTACTGAAAAGTAATACCTCCGAATTCTGTATTTAGTTGTCAATATCGGTTAACTTATTACTGTCATGCTTATTTATCGGTCGACTTTGATGCTTCTCTGACGCAAGTTGCTACCCGCTACCGCTAGACGGTTACGAGTTGTAGCGTGTGACAAGGCGGTGTGTACTGCGACACTCTCATAAAACTCATGGCATTCGAAGGGCTCGTCCACACATGGAGCACAACCTCCTTCGTCATGACAATGCCAGACCACACACTAGCGCTGCGACTTCTGCGACTATCCGAAGACTTGACTTCACTGTCATCGATCATCCTCCATACTCGGCCCCATCTGAATTTCATCTGTTTCCAAAACTTAAAGAACACCTTCTAGAACTTCGCTTTGACAGTTATGAAGTGGTGGACGTAGAGGAGAATTTGTGACTCCGACAACGAACTCAAACATTCTACAATGACGGTATCAACCAATTGGTTTCTCGTTGGGAGAAATGTGTTCGTCGCCAAGGTGATTTATGCTGAGAAACAAATATGTAGACAAGAAGATGAAGACGTAGAATATTAATAAAGCTTGTTTTATTTAGTGGTTCAGGTGGCTCTGAGCACTATGGGACTTAACATCTATGGTCATCAGTCCCCTAGAACTTAGAACTACTTAAACCTAACTAACCTAAGGACATCACACAACACCCAGTCATCACGAGGCAGAGAAAATCCCTGACCACGCCGGGAATCGAACCCGGGAACCCGGGCGTGGGAAGCGAGAACGCTTTGTTTTATTTAAAAAGCCTAAGACTTTTCACGTAAAACATTCGTAGGCATCCTTTTCAGCACACGCCCGCGTTTTTACTGACCAAAATAGTTTTTCTATGACTACTAATTTCACTAACAACAAGAAATTCAGAAAGGTTGTCTGACCACTTATTTTTGCATTAATTAATTATGCTTACGTCAAGTGCTGCTGCTGAGCGTTAGAATTATTTAGCCTCGTGGTAGGTAGAATGCCTTCAGCTAAAGGCCTGTACAGTAAGCACATGCTTGAGAGTACGACAATTATATGAAGCCTCCAGGTCAGCCATTGATATGTAAAAGGAAGGAGATGAAGAACTTGCTCTATAGCAGAGGAATGGAAATCAGCCTTGGCGAAGGTAGTCATCTTGGAAGTCACATAAAATCCCCTACGGAAACTACGAAGCACTCGTTTTGTAGAACGGGAGTTTAAGACTCGTCTCTCCCAAACAAGTCCAGGGCGTAGACCAGTGCACCGTCTCATCGCCAAATTGTCCTGAATGGTGACATGGTTACTACAGGCAAACGCAGCCACAATGCCATATGAAGACTTAACCTGCACGCTACTGCAATATTACTATTGTTAGAGACGGCTACGAACACTACATGGACGTTGTGTGCTGTAAGCTGACCACATGCATCTATTTGAACAATTGACCATTTGGCAGAGGACGCTTCAGACACAGGTATCCTCCGACATGTAACCGTCTCACAGTCGAACCTTGTACTGTGAATGAAAAGAAAACTCTGGGGCGTTAGAAAAAGACTACAAGTTTTCTGGTGTTATTAATGGCAAGTGGTGTGCCACTAACCATCCGGAAATCCCTTTTTTTTTTTTTTTTTTTTTTTTTTTTTTTTTTTTTTTTTTTTTTTTTTTTTTTTTTCATCAGTCTACTGACTGGTTTCATGCGGCCCGCCACGAATTCCTTTCCTGTGCTAACCTCTTCATCCCAGAGTAGCACTTGCAACCAACGTCCTCAATTATTTGCTTCACGTATTCCAATCTCTGTCTTCCTCTACAGTTTTTGCCCTCTACAGCTGCCTCTAGTACCATGTCATTCCCTCATGTCTTAGCAGTCGTCCTATCATCCTGTCCCTTCTCCTTATCAGTGTTTTCCACATATTCCTTTCCTCTCCGATTCTGCGTAGAACCTCCTCATTCCTTACTTATCAGTCCACCTAATTTTCAACATTCGTCTATAGCACCACATCTCTAATGCTTCGATTCTCTTCTGTTCCTGTTTTCCCACAGTCCATGTTTCACTACCATACAATGCTGTACTCCAGACGTACATCCTCAAAAAATTTCTTCCTCAAATTTAGGCCGGTATTTGATATTAGTAGATTTCTCTTGGCCAGAAATTCCTTTTTTGCCATAGTGAGTCTGCTTTTGATGTCCTCCTTGCTCCGTCCGTCATTGGTTATTTTAATGCCTAGGTAGCAGAATTCCTTAACTTCATTGACTTCGTGACCATCAATCCTGATGTTAAGTTTCTCGTTGTTCTCATTTCTACTACTTCTCATTACCTTCGTCTTTCTCCGATTTACTCTCAAACCATACTGTGTGCTCATTAGACTGTTCATTCCGTTCAGCAGATCATTTAATTCTTCTCCACTTTCACTCAGGATAGCAATGTCATCAACGAATCGTATCATTGATATCCCTTCACCTTGTATTTTAATTCCACTCCTGGACCTTTCTTTTATTTCCATCATTGCTTCCTCGATGCACAGATTGAAGAGTAGGGGCGAAAGGCTACAGCCTTGTCTTACACTCTTCTTAATACGAGCACTTCGTTCTTCATCGTCCACTCTTATTATTCCCTCTTGGTTGTTGTACATATTGTATATGACCCGTCTCTCCCTATAGCTTACCCCTACTTTTTTCAGAATCTCGAACAGCTTGCACCATTTTATATTGTCGAACGCTTTTTCCAGGTCGACAAATCCTATGAAAGTGTCTTGATTTTTCTTTGGCCTTGCTTTCATTATTAGCCGTAACGTCAGAATTGCCTCTCTCGTCCCTTTACTTTTCCTAAAGCCAAACTGATCGTCACCTAGCGCATTCTCAATTTTCTTTCCCATTCTTCTGTATATTATTCTTGTAAGCAGCTTCGATGCATGAGCTGTTAAGCTGATTGTGCGATAATTCTCGCACTTGTCAGCTCTTGCCGTCTTCGGAATCGTGTGGATGATGCTTTTCCGAAAGTCAGATGGTATATCGCCAGACTCATATATTCTACACACCAACGTGAATCGTTTTGTTGCCACTTCCCCCAATGTTTTTAGAAATTCTGATGGAATGTTATCTATCCCTTCTGCCTTATTTGACCGTAAGTCCTCCAAAGCTCTTTTAAATTCCGATTCTAATACTGGATCCCCTATCTCTTCTAAAACGACTCCTGTTTCTTCTTCTATCACATCAGACAAATCTTCACCCTCATAGAGGCTTTCAATGTATTCTATCCACCTATCTGCTCTCTCCTTTGCATTGAACAGTGGAATTCCCGTTGCACTGTTAATGTTACCACCGTTGCTGTTAATGTCACCAAAGGTTGTTTTGACTTTCCTGTATGCTGAGTCTTTCCTTCCGACAATCATATCTTTTTCGATGTCTTCACATTTTTCCTGCAGTCATTTCGTCTTAGCTTCCCTGCACTTCCTATTTATTTCATTCCTCAGCGACTTGTATTTCTGTGTTCCTGATTTTCCCGGAACATGTTTGTACTTCCTCCTTTCATCAATCAACTGAAATATTTCTTCTGTTACCCATGGTTTCTTCGCTGCTACCTTCTTTGTACCTATGTTTTCCTTCCCAACTTCTGTGATGGCCCTTTTTAGAGATGTCCATTCCTCTTCAAATGTAGTGCCTACTGCGCTATTCCTTATTGCTGTATCTATAGCGTTAGAGAACTTCAACCGTATCTCGTCATTCCTTAGTAGTTCCGTATCCCACTTCTTTGCGTATTGATTCTTCCTGACTAATGTGTTGAACTTCAGCCTACTCTTGATCACTACTATATTGTGATCTGAGTCTATATCTGTTCCTGGGTACGCCTTACAATCCAGTATCTGATTTGGGAATCTCTGTCTGACCATGATGTAATCTAATTGAAATCTTCCCGTATCTCCCGGCCTTTTCCAAGTATACCTCTCGGTATATAGGGGAAAAATAAATTGCCGCTGGAAACCAGTGCCCAAACCCCCATCCGCCGAGGATAACGCAGCACCGCATTCATAGGAAACAGGGCCATTTCACACATTAGCTAGTTCCGTCTTCCCTACTGGAGGTCGTGGCAGTCTGTCGTGATCACTGATTAACAAGCAACATTGCGAGATGTTCCGCCTACGGTCTGTCACCATACAAAGTCACTTTTCCTGCCAAAGGGATGGCGTATCAGCAGGTGCTGTCGCCTATAGCTTCGACGCTCTGTAGCGTCGTAGGACACCGCGTCCAATCACGGATTATTGACCTCTATTTGTTCCTCAAGACACTGTATACAACCCCTCGAAGTTCGTTGCAACGTTTCTGAGACACACAGTCTATCAGGAAGCTAGATGCAGTAGATACAAATAACGAATTGTTCCACAGACACACACAGTGTGATACTGTCTGGACTTCGTAAAATAAGCAACAGTAATGTTCGAAACACTAATCTTATGTTATTAGTTAAAGTAGATCGACCAGTTGATTGTCTTTCTATTTAAATGTGGAGAAGAGGGCTTTTTACTTACATACGCCTTTATTTCTGCTGGAGTTTGTAAGACGGGCCTACAAAGCCCCCAGTAGATACAAGTAATGAATTGTTCCACAGACACACACAGTGTGATACTGTCTGGACTTCGTAAAATAAGCAACGGTAATGTTCGAAACATTAATCTTATGTTATTAGTTAAAGTAGATCGACCAGTTGATTGTCTTTCTGTTTAAATGTGCAGAAGAGGGCTTTTTACTTTACTTATATACGCCTTTATATCTGCTGGAGTTTGTAGCACGGGCCTACAAAGCCCTTTTTAGCTGCCAGATCTTTTCAGCCAGCCGTCAGTGTTCTGAGATCGAGTCAGAGGCTTCCCAGTTAGTATAACGATAGAAAAAGCGAAGCGAGAAGCAGACCAGTGTGCGAGGACTACGCCGCCGTTGTTCTTTCGGACGAGGCCAATCGACTGGCGGCTCAATTTCCGCTCACTGCTGCCGACGACACCCACAAACTTTGTGCTCAATTGCTGACCGAGACCGCTGTCACATAAGGAAACGGATCCGAACCTTGACATATACAGGCGAGGCGGAGGGGGCGGAGTAAAAAGGATCGCGGGCCAGCGGGCCAGCCCATCTGCCTCAAATTGAGTCCTTGCGGCGCGGCGCCGTGTTGTGACATGGGCTGATCTCATCCCGCGCGTGGGACGCCTCGCCGTCGCCGCTCGGCCGGGCCTCCGCTGTCAACGCCCGCCACAAATGGACGCCACATGTGTCTGTCATACACGCCGGCAGTCCGCCAATTTCCATACGCAGACAGCTTCGCAAGGTGTCGCCCGCCATCCGAACGCATGCAGCCACCGTATACAACTTCTTTGGCGCAGCAGCCTACGTATTGAGGTAGTCAATAAACGTGGCCGCCGTTCTCTTCAGCATAAGTTGTGATGGAACTGTTTCACACGGTGTCTGAAAGAGACTCATGTGATTTCACAGGCCTGTATCTTCTGTACGAATGTAGATAGAAATTTGGAGTAAATTTTAAATTCCTCCGAGAGCTACATATCCACTCATGTAGGTAAACCTGAAGACAACGAAAAATAATTGAATTTTAAATCTAAAAACCAAATAACGTTCACTACATGGAAAATACCACAACCAATTAGCTTCACCAAAATACCACCAAGAAGTATTACTCCACCAGATACTGGATCTTTCATGTGAGCCCTAAGAAGTCAAAGCTGAACCAATGATTGTGTGTGTGTGTGTGTGTGTGTGTGTGTGAGAGAGAGAGAGACAGAGAGAGAGAGAGAGAGAGAGAGAGAGAGAGAGAGAGAGAGAGAGAGATGAGATGAGAGACAAACAGGGTTCAAAATGGTTCAAATGGCTCTGAACACTATGGGACTTAACATCTGTGGTCATCAGTCCCCTAGAACTTAGAACTACTTAAACCTAACTAACCTAAGGACATCACACACATCCATGCCCGAGGCAAGATTCGAACCTGCGACCGTAGCGGTCACGCAGTTCCAGACTGAAGCGCCTATAACCGCACGGCCACACCGGCCGGCAACAAACAGGGATCCATACTCAAGAGATGATGTGTCAGATGACGTAAACGAATATCTGTACTCAACAGATACTGTACCAGATGACTCACTATCACTTGAGTGAGAATACCTGTTTGTTCTTTTCATGTTCAGCAGTTCTAATAGAGCTGCATCAATAACATTGTCGTATTGATCTAACATACGATACGAAACTGATACAAGAACTTTTATACTGAGACAATTGTTATTAAACAATAAAGGACATATATATATAGCCATGTGTGAAAATTTTTACAAATAGCAGAGGAAAATGAAGAGTACAGATCTTTCTGTCACATTAGACTGATAAGGTTGTTTCAAAATTACGTTAGTGCCACAAATGGAAAAAGACGCGCGACTACCTACAACAGCCTTTCCCCTAGACACGACTGTGCTGATTGCAGTCGGTTCGTTGGGTACACACATTCATGAAGTATCATGATGCTGCCCTCTGCAGAATCCAGAAGCCCAGAAAGGAAATTACGGAGTATTTCAAAAAGGTTCCTCCGGTTTCACAACGCTACGTCCTCTGCTCGAATGAAGATGGAAACATGGAGCGAATTTTAAACTCAGCATCGAAACCAAAATTTATCCTGCTGGAGTTATAAGTTTTCGGTTCATGTGGTTGCCTAGTGCAGCTCGCTACATCACTCATTAATCAGTGTGTGTCGAATCCAGCGGACCGCAACACAGCAACAACAGGCGTTCGGAATCCTCCGTTTTAACAGGTGAAATGAACTTGCAACAGTGCGGCGTGGTTTGCTTATGTAGGGGAAATCCACAGGACGCCGCCGTGTGCAAGTTCAGTACGTAAGGGCGCATTCGACAGTACAACTGCACGTCGTTGACAGAGGTGGACTCGTCATTCCAGCTTAGAGTTAACGATTCCTCAAGAGCCTGTCTGTCGTATGTTGCGGGGAAGTTTGCGTTTCAGTTCTCTACTCCTACAAGGTCTTCGTTATGGTAATAAACAACAACGAGTACAGTTTTGCGAATTCATCCTGGATGAGAATAGAGAAGATAAAAATTGTTCCATTAAGTTTCGGGTGTGCAGCCGCAAGAATTCTTCTTCTTCTAATATTTAGGCCGTAGAACGTTCAGCCATCTGAAGATAGCTGAACGTTATACGGCCGAAATATTAGAAGAAAGAGAATTCTTGCGGCTGCACACCCGAAACTTAAAGGAACAGTCTCTGCGCCGCCAAAACCTGAAGATTCGCATCAACACAAAATTTTGTTTTCAGGTTTCGTGTTCACTGATGAGGTATACAGTGTGATTATAATGAAAGTTTCTCTGCTAGAACCAGCGCAGACGAAAAGCTATGTACCGTATGGGTTCCCAACTTTAAAGCAATGATGTTCCGACTGTGCACTGCAGGATTTGCGTTTTTAGTAGCGTCACTATCATGAATGGCCGTTAGGAGCCGGTACTGTTACGGTGAAGTAAAGTTGAAACACAAGCATTAGTGTGCATTACAGTTGCAAACAGTCAACATGGGTTTGGACGAGGTGAGCTGGGCTCTACTCGTAAAGCTGATTGGTTTCATTCCGGTTCAAATGGCTCTGAGCACTATGGGACTTAACATCTGAGGTCATCAGTCCCCTAGAACTTAGAACTACTTAAACCTAACTAACCTAAGGACATCACACACATCCATGCCCAGGCAGGATTCAAACCTGCGACCGTAGCGGTCACGCGGTGCCAGACTGAAGCACCTAGAACCGCACGACCACACCGGCCGGCTTTCATTCCGGCCCGCCGATGAAATTCGTGGGAGAGACAGGGAGATGCTCCCATGTACACCGCCCAGAACGCATTTTTCGGATATTTCTGTTGTGGGTTGGCAGGACAGCCAACACCGGGTATTAGAGGAAGCCGAAAGGCACGCGTTTTAGCTCACGCAGGCTGGCGTGAGGTCTGGAACAGGACAAGGAATTTAGACTTTAGAAAAACGGACGTAGCTGGTGGAATACTTAACTTTAATCCATTAATGATGAGCGTCGCTCTTGACGGTACATGATTACAGTATCAATAGTAACTGGTACTGACGCCTTGCTAGGTCGTAGCAAATGACGTAGCTGAAGGCTATGCTAACTATCGTCTCGGCAAATGAGAGCGTATTTTGTCAGTGAACCATCGCTAGCAAAGTCGGTCGTACAACTGGGGCGAGTGCTAGGAAGTCTCTCTAGACCTGCCGTGTGGCGGCGCTCGGTCTGCAATCACTGATAGTGGCGACACCCGGGTCCGACGTATACTAACGGACCGCGGCTGATTTAAAGGCTACCACCTAGCAAGTGTGGTGTCTGGCGGTGACACCACAATTTCCGCCGACACTCGGCTCGATTCGGGTTCGCAGCTCATGTCACAGACCACTGAATGTTTACCTTATTCCACGCATGTGCAACGCTATTTCGCCGCCGTTGGATTTGAACAACAAAGTGAAACACGTTTCCAATCTGAGCGCTTAATTTATTTAGTGTTACAAGAAAAAAAACACGTGTCTAAGCCATGTCATCAAAAGAATTTATGGCCAAATATTTAAAAAAAATGCTTGTTAATAGTGTTTGTGAGTATATTCACACAAAATTTTAAACATTTGAATGACCTGCCTGTGGACAAAAATCGCAAAATTAGCCATAATTGCTTGGCAACTAGGATTGCGTATCTCGTTGACTTATTTTGTTTCCCTTTACTTTCTCGTATTAAAATTAATAAATAACTCTTGTCCATTGTGGACGTAATGGAGCACTGCAACTGTTGAAACTGAAGGTAATTTGTAGCGAATTAGCTGCAAAAATAATATTTTTCAACTTGACGGAGAACCACCACACTGGAACCTACAAGTAGGTGTATTCCATAACAGTGAGCTGCCTCAACGATTGATTGCTCGTAAGAGGATTACGGATCCCGCATAGCGCCAGACCAAGATGTACTCAATGCATGCCCTTCTTTCTTTGCAGGAACTTAAAAATTGCTCGCAAAAGAACGGGACGAGTTGCACTATTATCTAGTGGAGGGTATACTGAAAATTTGTGAAAGCTAAATATAAACTTTGACCCTAAACGTAATTGTGAAACGTAGCCCAAGATTGTATACACATGCAAGTAAACCACTTTTAAATGAGAGGCTGCTTAAAAACAAAATAAAAGACCTTCGTAGACCTATGTGTAAGATTTAGAGTATTACGAAATCGGACGCATCTGTTTGAAACACCCTTATAAGTTTCGAATTTTTTCATCTTGAGACGGTTTGCAGATCTCTTTTGTCTTAAATCTTCAGAATGCTCCAATTTATGAACGTATCAAAGATAAAAAGTTTAGGAATTTGGTCACTGACCATATTTTTACTTGTATGTTCTGGTTTTTACACGGACACTGACAGGAATCTACAAAAATAATCGTAATTCAGGCCTAAAATTCAGACAGGTACTAGCTTTGATATAAGGTACAAATAACTCCTCGATACGTTAAGGCTGGAGCACTTAAACTAATCTACATTCGCCGATCACAGTGTTAAATAATATCATTCTGTAAGTAACATGGAGAGTAATAAAATACAGTGGTTATTATTATCAAAACAGTAATTTACTAAGAACTATTGTATTTTATTGCATTCGCGACGCTGTTGTCAACTGTCTTAATACAGTACTCACTAGCAATGAGAGAGACCACTTTTACCACTGTTGCAGAAGAATATTAACAAAACCACACTTTATTTTACGCAACAGTGATTACTTTAACTGGTTGTATAGGGTGTTCAGAAATTCCCGTTACAAACTTCTAGGACATGTAGAGGGGGAGTGAGTAAATTATATTTTTAATTGGAACCCATGTCTGGAAGCTCACCGCTTCCGTGCCACAGCCATTTGAAAATATGCCGGTATCGCGACCACTGTTACAAGTAACTGATTAGGCGTGACCAAGTACATCACTTGTTTTACAATTCCTCTCATTAATAGCCACAGAAATTGCTCGTGTACTAGTTGGCGGGTTCTCTTCAACGTGACGCAGTACGGCCTCTTCCAATTCAGTTGTACGGCGTCTACCTGGGGCACCACAGTCACGCCAACTGACAGAGAAGGTTCGCTTTCTCGAAGCCGTTCCGTGATTGTGGCTGAAAGAGTATGCGACGGAGTCGGGCCTTCTGGAGAACGATCTTGGTAAAGGAGATTAGCAGCTGTTCCATTACCGTGAGCTTCGCCATTCGGAAGGATCCTGTCGGTGTATTCTACAAACGTGTACTCAGCCGAGTTGCTCTAACACTGACACACACGTGGATGAGGCTCGAACCAGGTTAGAGAGGCAGGATGAACGTCAAATAAGGTTTGCCGATCGCATGTGACCACACCTCATCATGACCACCCCGTTGTATACCTACCTAGCCAGCATGCTTTCAAACGGCTGTAGCACGCAAACGGTACTTTTCCGGACTTGGGTTCCTATTCAAAAAAATGGTTCAAATGGCTCTGAGCACTATGGGACTTAACATCTATGGTCATCAGTCCCCTAGATCTTAGAACTACTTAAACCTAACTAACCTAAGGACATCACACAACATCCAGTCAGCACGAGGCAGAGAAAATCCCTAAACCCGCCGAGAATCGAACCCGGGAACCCGGGCGTGGGAAGCGAGACCGCTACCGCACGACCACGAGCTGCGGACTCCTATTCAAAGTCCTAGAAGTTTGTAATGGGGATTTCCGAACACCCTGCATTAGTGATGTTATTGTAAGCCACGTATCATCAGGTTTGTTATGACTTTTATTAGGAATAATGACAGAATATTTATTACATGCAAATACTATAGCCACATGACTGTACCTTACCCTGCTGATATACAATGACCCACTGTAAACTGTCACCGTACAGACATATTATTTGAGCGTTGCCTGTTACCGTGTTTTTATAACGACTGTGTTTATGTTTTTGGAAATTGACACGTTTTGCTATTAAACAATTTATCAAAAGCAATTTCAGTTACATGACCTGTAAGCAATGTTTCTTATATGTAGCATGTTTTGTTCAATACGGAACATGCAGATTTTCGACATGTGTGTGCGAACAGACACAAAATAACGCCAAACGGTGTCACACATTTCACCGGTATAGTTGTAAGTAATCTAATAGCAGTCGTAATTTGCAAAATATAATTTCTAAAAGTTTTTTTCCTTTTTACCTTGTATTTGCTTGATGATGTTTGATACTGCAAACATATGGAAATGACCACATTCCGAAGTTGGTCAGTAATGTAACACATCATGTAATAAAGTTAACCTGTATCTAAAATTTCTGGCACCTACGGTGAATAAAAAAAATGGTTTTATCATTCAAAAATTACGTCGAGGCAGCAGACCCGCACATGAAGAAACTAAAAAATACAACTACCGTGTCTTTCGAATGGAAGATAGACTTTCACACAAGCCCTTACTCTAGTTTACAATACAATCTTGCATTGTAACGTATTCCAAAAGTTTTCTGTGTATTTTTATTGTAATCGAGCAGTAGCGTAATTTTTCAATCAAAATGTTATGTCATTGTACTATGTTATTAACAGACACTTCATGAAGTGTTGTTCGTGACTAACTTATAGGTTAAGAATGTTTTAGTTTATAATACAGTCACAAATATTTTATTTTCTTCTTTTAGTCTCACTCCATTCTCAAGGACAACATTTTTACGCGGAAATTAGCTGGCCGGTGTGACCGAGCGGTTCTAGGCGCTTCAGTCTGGAACCGCGCGACCGCTACGGTCGCAGATTCGAATTCTGCCTCGGGCATGGATGTGTGTGATGTCCTTAGGTTAATTAGGTTTAAGTAGTTCTAAGTTCTAGGGGACTGATGACCTCAGATGTTAAGTCCCATAGTGCTCGGAGCCATTTGAACCATATTCGGAAATTGGAAATTTGTGGTAAGGTCTTATGGGACCAAACTGCTGAGGTCATCGGTCCCTAAGCTTACACACTACTTAATCTAACTTAGACTAACCTACGCTAAGGACAACACACACACCCATGACCGAGAGAGGACTCGAACCTCCGCCGGGGCGAGCCGCACGGACCGTGACATTGCGCGTCACACCTCTCGGTTTTTATTCGGTCAGAAAATACTCATCTTCTAAACTGGTGGAAAAAATTGCAAATAATGTAACACGTTTATTACAGCCACAAACATGTTACATATTTAAAGTGTAAGTGCAAATTCAGAAGTTCTTTTCACTAGCTTAGAAGATGAACATTTTCTATCCGAACAAATTAAATGTAAAACCCAAAAAACGTCAGTGCTAATCGAGTGGTAGCTGCGAAACGCTTTGTACTGGAACAGGAAAATAAATCTCTTTATACTACCTATGTCTTTGAATCACAATACGGTGGCGCTCAAAATCAGCAACTGCTTGTGTGCGTCCTCCGTTTGAAAATTGAACCACGTAATACTTTCTCCCACAAACCGTTTACGCTTCAGAAATTGATATCATTGAGGAATACTAAGTGTTGTTTTCTTAGGGTTATACATTTGTGAAAAGACGCGTAATACGTAAATAAATAAATAAATAAATAAAAGGGAGTAGACCATCAGAAAACACATTTCTTTAAAATTCCCACCGTCCGCGGATCTAAAATAAAATTTTTCGAAATCAGATTGACGTTAATTGCTGTTTCGCATTAAAAATGTTTTGTAGTGTAAACAGCCACACTTCTGAAATTTCGATGGATGAGGAAATGGCATGAAGCGAGACTGGTGGTGGGTACAGTTCTTAGAGCTGAAGGGATGGCAGTTTTTCCCAGATGGTGAGACGGAGGCCAAGGGCAGAATAGCATTTCGTTTCTCCTCTCAGAGAGGGCTCCATTACTGCACACGGAGGTGAGAAGATAAAGCACGGCCTCGACTGATCCCAAGTGGCTGGGTGGTAGTCTATCTGATGCGCGTCGCCCGCCGGACAAAGGGAACAATGGCCGACACCCCAGACCTCGGGGGAACACACCCCTTCGAATTTGTCTAATGCCGTAATAGGGCCCATTAGCATACCTGGCGCCCAGCACGCCTCCACCGAGTCCTAGGGGTGTACACCGACCCTCTTCTCGGCCGGCGTGGCCATCTGGGAGACAACCAACATCACTACTAATTTCTCACTCTCGATTTTTCCTTGTTTATTGCTAGACACGTGGTTCAAATGACAAGGGCACGTTTCGGTGGATTCCCTCTGTCTCTGAAATAGAACTTCCGCTTTTATTTGAGGTCACTACGCAGAAAAACAGAAAGAACGTTGTGCTGTTAGATGATGATCCGTTTGAGTCAAGGGAAAGTTCACAGAGGGACAGTTCGACGTTGCCCTTGATAATGGAGGCAAAACTTAATAAACATGAAGACTTCAAAAAAATGGTTGAAATGGCGCTGAGCACTATGGGACTTAATTTCTGAGGTCATTTGTCCCCTATAACTTAGAACTACTTAAAGCTAACTAACCTAAGGTAATCACACATATCCATGCCCGAGGCGGGATTCGAACCTGCGACCGTAGCGTCGCGCGGTTCCAGACTGTAGCGCCTGGAACCGCTCGGCCACCCCGGCCGGCATCAAGACTTCTTAACAGGATGTATCGACCTGGTGAAAGCGTTCGTATATATATAAGGACCAAACAAATGAACACGAGACAGGTGGAAAAAGAGAGGAAAATGTTTATTATTTTAAAAATAATCGCCATAACTCTTATTCCGTACATCCCACTGTGAGACAAACACTACAAGAAGGCATTGATCGTCTTCTGTCACAGTTGGGATAAATGTATTAACATTTAGGGCGATTACTTTTGGAATAAACAGTTTCGTTACTTTTCTTCCATGTGTCTCTTGTATCTGACTTTCCTTTATAAAATAGTGCAAGATGTTTGAAACTGTTTGAAAAATAGGTATAACCTGTAGATGGTTAATATACAAGAAGCACAAGAACCAAGAGGGAACAGTATGATTCGAAGGCCAAGGCAGACTGCCTCTTTTACCTTCCAACGAGTGCATCAATGAAGCAATTAAATTTAGGGTGAAAAGTTATCAATGGAAATATTCGCTGATGACATCGCTTTCTTCAGTTAAAGAGGAAGAATTACATGACCTATTGAATGGAATGAACAATGTAAAGAACAGAGAACACGGACTGCGAGTAAATCAAAAAGACGAAGTAATGAGACGTACCAGAAATGAGGTTAGTGACAATCTTAACGTCAAAACTGGAGAAAACGTAGTAGAAGTAGTGAAGGAATTCTGCAGCCTTGGAAGAAAAATAACGAATGAGGATCTGAGGAAGAAGCAGTGGCAAAGAGATCATTTGTCGCTAAAAGAAGCTTGCTAGTGTCCAAAATGTGCTCAGTTTCAGTGTACGTTTGGAGCACGACAATGCATGGAACGGAAATCATGAATGTGGGAAGACCATTAGAAAAAGAAAATTGAAGCTTTTGACGAGTGTTGTTATAGAAGTATGCTTAAATTAAGGGCTAATAATAAATGAGAGGGATCTCCGTAGAATCAGCGAGGAAAAGAATAGCTGGAGAAGTCTTATTTAGCTAGAAGTAGGGACGGTATGATACGACATTTGTTAAGACTTCAAGGAATAGTTTACAAGGTGCTAAAGGAAGTCGTAGAGGTCAACGATTCTAAGGAAAGACAGAAATTAGAATACAGCCAGCAAATAATCAAGGACGTTGGGTGCATGTCTTACTGGGGGACGGAGTGATGATCCCAGGAAAGGGGGTTGTGGCATATCGCATCAAATTAATCAAGACCGGTGGCCCACTCCTCTTGCCCGTCCCTCCCCCCTCTAAAGAAATTCCCCCCCCCTCCCCCTACGACTGACTGTGTGGTTATCATAAACTGTTTTGTTTCGATTACTTCATTTGAGAAGTGAATAACCAAGAATTAAATCTGAAAGAAAATTCAGATAACACGATTCTTTCTACGCTACGTTGCTAATTCTACAGATTACAGGCTACTACAGTCTCTTATTCCTAGTATAGGAAAGTCATTCTGTTAACGTCAGAGTAAGTGCGACTTACAGTTTAATGGAAAAAAAATATTCTGAACCACGTGAGAAAAGCTAGCTTGAATTAAGAAAAGACAGGAGCAAAAATTTTTTCAGCTCCCAGCCACTAAATTCATCTACTTTATGGGAATTACATGCGTTCTCAAGGATGCCTGTTAAGTTTAGTGATACAGAGACAGAACCTGCGTAAAGTAAACGACACCAGCAAGATGCTGCTCACACAGCGCCCTTGTGGCAGCGACCACCCAGTCGGAACAGACCGTGCTCGGTTTGACGACGCCGTCGACAGGAGTCGCACTGGCTCGGCGAATAAATAATCTTGGCTACGATATTATGTAACGCGGATATTCCTGTAAATGGCCAGGTGTTGCTGTTGTACTGAAGAGAGGTGATTTGCTTCCGAACACTTCAACAAGAAATCTACAGACTGGGAATGCGCAGCCTCATAGAAACAGTAAGAGTGTACAACGCATATTACATCACAGCAGTTGGATGAAAGCACTGACAACCACCGAACGGAGGTGACACCCAGGTTAAAAACTCTTGGAACGATATCGAATTTGTCGCTCCTGTGAAAAGCCTCGTACGGCCGTGATGACGGAGGGGATGGAAGACTATTGGCCTGAAGGAGATACAGCTCATATATCCACAAAGTCTCACGGCCAATAAAATTACATCAGGAGTGATGGTAAACATCGAAATTTTATATTTTGTACAAACCCAAAAGTAAAGTCTCCTATTTTTTATAAGTACATAGACCTGTTTATTTCTACAATGGTTTACATCAGTTCGACATAATCACCACTTATGTCGATGCATTTTTGTAGACGCTGTGGCTGTTCCAAGCTGTTCAGAAACTTATGAACCTCTTCTTTCACCTCGTCGTCGGAGGTAAATCGCTTTCCGGCCATATGTCCTTTTAACCTAGGGAACAGGTGATAGTCACTGGGCGCCAAGTCAGGACTATAGGGTGGGTGGGTGATTATGTTCCACTGAAACTGTTGCAGGGGAGCAACTGTTTGCCGAGCGATGTACGGGCGAGCGTTGATAAGGAGACTGTGTACGCCCTTGCTCAACATTCCTCTCCTCCGGTTCTGAATTGCCCGTTTGAGTTTTTTCAGGGTCTGACAGTGCCTGTCAGCGTTAATTGTGGTCCCAGTGGACATAAAGTCAACCAACAATACCCCTTTCCGATCCCAAAAAACGGTTGTCATGACTTTACCGGCAGACTGTTTTTGCTTGAATTTCCGCGGTTTTGGCGAAGAAGGATGCCGCCACTGGCGTGATTGTTGCTTGCTCTCAGGTGTAAAGTGATATGCCCAGGTTTCGTCACCCGTTACAATTGAGTCCAGAAAGTTGTCCTGTTCGGCTGCAAGGCAGTGAAGAAATGAGCGGGAAGCATCAACTCGTTACCGCATATGGTCCTCAGTCAGCATGCGTGGCACCCATCTTGCACACACCTTCCGGTAGTGCAATGTTTCCGTTAAAATTCTGTGAGCGGTGCTTCGCGAAACCCCAGCAGCCAACGTGCAGAGATCATCCAGGGTGATCCGCTGATCTTCACGCATGCTTTACTCAACCTTCAACACTGTCTCCTCAGACATTGACGGTCTCCCACTCCTTTATTCGTCGTGAATTTCGGTCCGACCAGCTGCAAACTCTCTACACCACTTATGAACATTTTTGACACCCATGCACGACTCACCATACAATTCCGTCAATTGGCGATGAATTTCAATCGGCGCAGTGCCCTTTGCGTTCAAAAACCGAATAACTGCGCGCAATTCGCCCTTGGCGGTAACACCCAACGGGAGCTCCATTCTAAACGGCTGTCAAGTCAAGACTGAGCGCCTCAGCGCGGCGTGCGCATGTTTACACACAGCGCATGAAGCACTGTTCATAACAGTGTGGCCAACTGCCACACAAACAGAGTTCTGTACTTATAAAAAAATAGGAGACCTTATTTTGGGATTACCCTCGTATATATCCACTGTAGTACACGGCTCAATCGTATTAGCATTATCACCGCCTATGTTCAAAGTCACAGACGGTACGTGGCCGCACTAGCGGTAGAGGATATATAAAGCGTGTTGGGGGGACACCAGAAAATAGTGCAGTCATTGTCGTGATGCGGAAACGAAGCGATTTGATTCAAATGGCTCTAAGCACAATGGGACTTAACATCTGAGGTCATCAGTCCCCTGGACTTAGGACTAGGTAAACCTGACTAACGTAAGGACATCACACACATCCATGCCCGAGGAAGGATTCGAACCTGCGACCGTAGGAGCCGCGTGGTTCTGGACTGAAGCGATTAGAACCGCTCTGCCACAGCGGCCGGCTTTAGTTGTACGAAAAGAAATTTAATAACGATATTATAATTACAGTTCATGTGGAACAGTAGAGCTGTATAAAATTGCCACTGATATCGATACATCCGCCTCACCGGGTAGGAAGGATGTGGCTGGCTTCAGTGTATAAACTCCTTCGTCGCTGACGGATACAATTTTCTGCAGTGTGTTGCACTTGCTTGTCACGAGCGAACCTCTGTCCTTTCAGAGATTGTTTTAAGGAGACGAAGATATGCGATTCACTTGGTGTGATATCGGGGCTGTGAGGAGGATGTTCCAGGCCTACCCATGGAAATTTTCGAAGGAGCTCGAGAGTCTTCTTGGGCATACATTCCGCCTCGTAACGTTGACTCCGCAGGGATACCGTGCACCGTGCACTGCTCTCCGTACACCTCTTCCATCCTGTGATAAATCTGTGAAGGATGCAGCCCTTCCGCGCGAGGGAATTGCATAACCAACCATTCTTAGTGCTGATCGAGAGGATTCTATCACGCAACGAACTGCGGGAGCAACTCTCCAGAAGTGAGGAAATTGCTGCAAAGCCGTTAACTCCGCATGTGTAACTGGGAATACCAGCACGTCATCTCTCGGTAAAATCACTCATCCACTAGGATCATCTATGTACATCGCCGCTACAGCAAACGTCTCCTTTTCAATTGGGCGTACCTCTGTCCAGTCTCATTAACGTATGAATAGCCTGAATAACTAACTTATGCACCGCGGACAGCCGCGAGACGCCGGCCGGTGTGGCCGTGCGGTTCTAGGCGCGTCAGTCTGGAACCGCGAGACCGCTACGGTCGCCGTTTCGAATCCTGCCTCGGGCATAGATGTGTGTGATGTTCTTAGGTTAGTTAGGTTTAAGTAGTTCTAAGTTCTAGGGGACTGATGACCTCCGCTGTTAAGTCCAATAGCCATCTGAACCATTTGAACAGCCGCGAGACGTGCAGGAAGAGTGTCAGAGGTACCGAGGGGAATGTGGAGCCGTGGCGTCTCCAGTACTGTGGCTAGCTGCGCTACGTTTCCGCCTGAGGATCCATGACGAGAACAACTTGGTCGAGGCGGTCTTACAGATTCTAGACTGGATTTAAATCCAGGGAGTTTGGTAGTCTGGTGCTCTTCGAGCCACGCTCTTACACAGCGAGCTGCGTGACGCATTGATTGTCCTGCTGGTAGATGCTACCGTGGCGAGGAAAACCTAACTGCATGTAGAGGTGCACATTTTCCCCAAGGATAGATGCATACTTGTGTTGATCCTTTATCCCTTCCACAATGATCAGATCGCCTAGAAAATGCCACAAAAACATTCCCCAAAACATAATGCTTCTAGTACAGTTGCAGGATGTTTGCTTTCAGACGTCTCACGCCGTACGCGTTAACAGCCATCTGTCCATTCAGTGGAAGTCCAGTAGTACTAATGGTGTTCAAATTCCATCCTGCCTACGAACGGCAGTCAGCATGGGTTCGTGAACGAGGAGCCTGCTGCAGAGGCCCATACGCAGCAACTTTCACTGAACGGTCCTTGACGAGACACTTTTGGTAGCCCCTTGGTTAATCTAGGCCATCATTTGCTCACAACATTTGCTCATCTATTCGCTCGTACACACCTCCGCAGCCGTCGTTCACCTGCCATCTATAGCCTGTGGTGCATCACAGTTACCTCGGCGCCAATTTTGGATAGCGCCTTCTTGCCATGGCAGCACGCTAACAGTTTACAAACTTTGCCTTTTGGAAGTACTTCTACTGGCCCGAAAACCAATGATCATGCCCATTCGGACATCAGATAAATCGCTATTACCCTATTACCTATGGAATGTAGTCGAATTGAGTCGGGTGATGCTGAGGGAATTAGATTAGGAAAGGAGACACTTAAAGTAGTAAACGAGTTTTGCTATTTGGGGAGCAAAGTAACTGATGTTGGTCGAAGTAGGGAGGATATAAAATGTAGACTGGCAATGGCAAAGAAAGCGTTTCTGAAGAAGTGAAATTTGTTAACATCGAGTATAGATTTAAGTGTCAGGAAGTCGTTTCTGAAAGTATTTGTATGAAGTGTACACATGTATGGAAGTGAAACATGGACGATAAAAAGTTTGGACAAGAAGACAATATAAGCTTTCGAAATGTGATGCTACAGAAGAATGCTGAAGATTAGATGGGTAGATCACATAACTAATGAGGAGGTATTGAATAGAATTGGGGAGAAGAGGAGTTTGTGGCACAACTTGACTAGAAGAAGGGATCGATTGGTAGGAGATGTTCTGAGGCATCAAGGGATCACCAATTTAGTATTGGAAGGCAGCGTGGAGGGTAAAATCGTATAGGGAGACCAACAGATGAATACACTAAGCGGATTCAGAAGGATGTAGGTTGCAGTACGTACTGGGAGATGAAGCAGCTTGCACAGGATAGATTAGCATGGAGAGCTGCATCAAACCAGTTTCAGGACTGAAGACCACAACAACAACACGCTATTACAACAACGACTGCACTGTTTCCCGTCCACCCTTCACCCTCTCCGCTCGCCCCACGACACGCTTTAAATACTCTCCAGTGATAGTGCTGCCATCAGCCGTCTATGACTGGTATTGCACGTTGACTGAGAACGTAGTCCGTGGTCACGTTATGTGACTGGACCGTGCATTAACACTAACCTCTCTCACTTAATGAATCCAGGAATGATTGTGTAGCCAATTTTAAAGATTTACTGCCATAGATCTGGCCTGATTTAGCAACATAAAGGCTTTCTTAATCACTCTGATTTATGGTCCTAGCTTAGATGATAACCCGATCAGAGAATCCATATCAGAGTATTGTCCAAAACTGTGGAGCGTTATCGATAATATCAGACAACTTAAACACGTTAAATGATCCCCTGTCCTTTGTCTTATAGGCCCTTACGAATCTGTTAGATATTGCTCACGGAGGAAACTTATTTCGAATGTGAATACATTAACGTCACCCGCTGTACGACAGCTGGAGGTCTCGCCGGATACATTACAAGGGTATCTGCGCCTAACAAGTTATAAACGCTCCCAGCCTGCAAGTAATGACAGGTGATTTGCATGCTGCGAGGCTCCACGCGGGTCGACATCTTCACTGGTTGTGGCCGTCGTCACCCGTCATGCGCGCCTACTCTGAGCGACACTTGCCATGAGCTGTCGCACACCATTTCAGAGACGAGTTCGCGTGTGGTCGTTCCGCGAGCTCTTTTGACAGTACTAGCAGTAGCAATGGCGCCAGTAGTCTTTAGAAGTTTTATTTATCCGTAGATCTCTTTTACAAGCAAATTTAAATGTCTTGGTGTTACAGGGTACGAACAACAAAAATACAGTACTTCATCCACACATCAAAAAAAGTTTTGCATCACCTTGGTTCCGAGAGCTCCGGAACCTGTAAACAAAATTGGAATACAGATCAACATAAAAATCATTTCCGCCCTTTTTATTGCTCATGAAAACCACACGTTGCATGTTGTACCAACCATACAGCGAGACCTTCAGAGGTGGTAATCCAGATTGCTATTCACATCGGTACCTCTAACACCAAGTAGCACGTCCTCTTGCTTTGATGCATGCCTGTATTCGTCGTGGCACACTATCCACAAGAACATAAAGGCACTGTTGGTCCAGATTGTCCCACTTCTCAAAGGCGATCCGGCGTAGATCTCTCAGAGTGGTTGGTGGGTCACGTCAACCATAAACAGACATATTCGATCTATCCCAGGCATGGTCGATAGGGTTCATGTCTGGAGAATATGCTGGCCACTCTAGTCGAGCGATGTCGTTATCCTGAAGGAAGTCATTCACAAGATGTACACGATAGGGACGCGAATTGGTGTCCATGTAGATGAATGCCTCGCCACTATACTGCCGATATGGTTGCACTATCGGTCGGAGGATGGCATTCACGTATCGTACAGCCGTTACGGCACCTTCCGTGGTCATCATCGGCGTACGTCGGCCCCACATAATACCACCCCAAAACAGCAGAGAACCTCCACCTTGCTGCACTCGCTGGACAGTTTGTCTAACGCGTTCAGCGTGACCGGGTTGCCTCCAAACTCGTCTCCGAAGATTGTCTGGTTGACGGCGTATGCGACAACGTGATGACAATCCTTAGCAGTCCATTCGGAATGTTGTTGGGTCCGTCTGCACCACTGTGCATGGTGTCGTGGTTGCAAAGATGGACCTCGCCATGGATGTCGGGGGAGAAGTTGCGCATCATGCAGCCTATTGCGCGCAGTTTGAGTCGTAATACGACGTCCTGTGGCTGCACGAAAAGCATTATTCAACATGGTGGCGTTGCTGACAGGGTTCCTCCGAGCTGTAATCCGTAGGTAGCGTCATCCACTGCAGTAGCAGCGCTTGGGCGTCCTCATCGTGGCATGTCATCGACCGTTCCGATCTCTCTGTATCTCCTCCCTGTCCGAACAACATCGCTTTGGTTTAATCCGAGACGCCTGGACACTTCCCTTGTTGAGAGCCCTTCCTGGCACAAAATAACAATGCGGACGCGATGGAACCGCGGTATTGATCGTCTAGGCATAGTTGAACTGCAGACAACACGAGCCGTGTACCTCCTTCCTGGTGGACTGACTGGAACTGATCGGGTGTCGGACTCCCTCCGTCTAACAGGCGCTGCTCATGCACGGTTGTTTACATCTTTGGGCGGGTTTAGTGACATCTCTGAAGAGTCAAAGGGACTGTCTCTGTGATACAATATCCACAGTCTATCTCCAGGAGTTCTGGGAACCAGGGCGATGCAAAACCTTTTTAGATGTGTTTATATATGCGGGCCGGCCACGGCGTGCCGAACTTCACGTGTGCAGCGCATGTGGGCCGCGGGCGGGCCAAGGCCCGGTCTGTCATTCGGCTCTGCTCGGTCGTTCTCGGAAGTACCCGGAACAGCGCGACATTTCAGTTAGCATTTCGGTGCGGCATTCTGCGGTCGGCACAACGCTCTGAGTTCGGCAGAATCGTGGAGTCAGCGCTGTTTGTCCTTCGCTATTTGTTCGCAGTATGAGGCACATTCACAGGTCCAGTGGCTGCACAAAAAGAGGCAGTTTAGCGATCTGTTGTCACAATCCTCTAAAATGAATGGGAACGACAGAAGAGAGGTGTGAGGGTTCTCAGTTGGAATTAGCGACGGGTATTGTCCGCAGCTCGTGGTCTTGTGGTAGGCGTTCTCGCTTCCCACGCACGGGGTGCCGGGTTCGATATCCGGCGGGGTCAGTGATCTTTTGTGCCTCGATATGACTGGGTGTTGTGTCGTCTTCATCATCATCATTCATCCCCATTACGGTCGGAGGAAGGCAACGGCAAAGGACCTTGCCTAGTACGGCGGTGCGGGTCTCACGCATCGTCCCCTCTCGGGGTATGGGACCTCATCATCATCATTGTTTATTTGCTACGAAACAACATTATAGTACCATGCAGAAAGAATTTAAACTTATATACTACGATGAAAGAGCAAAAAATTACGATTGACAGATGGGATTCATTGTTCTATACACCAAGAAGCACTATGTGCTAAATTTGTAAGCATGGAGAATTTGAAGAAATTGGTGGTACGAGTAGTAAATTTCTGAAGTCGCACCCCTTATTCTATTTTCAGTTGCAATAGTTTTCAATGGAAATGAAAGAGAAGTGTGTTGGTTAAGTCAAATGGCATGCGTGGAACGATTTTTCGATTAAATCTCGCTATTTATGAATTTATGAAGAAAAAAAGAGTGCAGGAACGAAAATTAAGCATGTGGAATGGATTGTAGACTTGCATTTTAAGTGCACTTGACAGCACACTGCCCACAGTAAAACATTTCAAGGTAACTTCTTTTTGATTTGATGGGGATGCATTTAAAAAGAAAATAGCCTTGTAGAAAGGGCACATACTGAAAAAGACAGTCCAGTCCCCTAAGCTCCCTGGTGCCAAAGAAAGTGAGAGGTCTGAAGAATTTATTGTGGCCTTGCAAGAATTACAACTATAGTTTTATGAAGGTTTTGAGGACAGTGTCAGTCTTACACCCGTTTTCGAGCTGTTTTGGACACAGTTTGACATTTCAGTTGAAAAGACCCATATCTAAGTGCAGATATAACTGATTGACCTGCATGGTAATTCTAGCTTTAATTAAAAGTCTTTTTATGTTAAAACTGTCCAGGATGTCTACACTGCTATTCTCCGGAAGATGTTCCAAGTCTCAATAATGACGTTGCAAAAGTGCTACAATATTTCGAGCGACATATTTGTGTGAAAGACTTTTTTCGACTATAAAATCAAATAAGTAATGACTACGTGGTAATCTGAGTGCGAAACTCTGTGCAATTGTCTATGTCTGCCCACATGTCTTCAGTTTGTACCAGATAAATATTATATTATGTCTTCAGCACGCCAAAAGTAATTAATTAATACTGAAAACTTGTTTCGTTTGTGACCTATGTTGTTGAGATATGTGAAATATAAAACCAAGTCATACGCAGTACGACTGTACTGCCGTTTAAGTGCGGCGCGTTCGCTGTTTTCCCCTCTTCACCTTCCTCGCGCTCTGCGTGGCGGCAGGGAAAACGTGAAGTGAGGCTGAGCTCTTTGGTACTAGGGCCTGGGCATGGCCCGTCAGCCAAAATCTTGCCACCCCTGATATATACGGACATTTACATACTTGCAGGTCAAGAATGACAAGGCTAGGACAGTTCGCCAGCCATGGCCTTATAGCAACAAACGTTCCGACATTTGCTTGAAATAATTTAGGGAAACCACGGAAGAGCTAAATCAGGATGGCTGGATGAATATTGGAGCCTATACCCTCCCGCTCTGTTAAATCGGTGCTACCTCATTCAATTTACTCCTAGTGTACGCTACAGTTTTATAAATGGATTATTTTATAATGTAAAAGGTTTATGCTACACTGTCCATTCATTTCTCACTCCCAGCCACTGCACACACTACACAAACTATCCAAACATCATTTCATAACACAGCACACACTATCAGTTGATGTTAGGATCATTTTGTGTGCTGCAACACCCCATTTCCTAACCGTAAATCTGAATCAGTATCCTCTACAACAATGAGATGTTGGGCTCACAAAGAGGATGAGATGTTAGTATTGTACATTGCACAGCTATGGAAGATAAAAAAGAAAAGAAGGAAAAAATATAATACGGGAGTGTTATGTGAAATAAGTTATCTTTATTACCATTTATTTATGTTACATTTTTGACCAAACCCTTGCTCTATGTTATCCCGTGAATCATTCAATATATAGAATATATTTGCTTCATAGGTACTTCTTTACCGCCTTTTGTAAATAAGTTTGTTTTATCAGTGTCTTTAATATCCTTTGTTACGTATTGTAAATTTTAGTGTCTTGGTAGAAAATGCTGTTTTGAGTTTTATGTTTATGCTTTTTTGTTAAATGTAAGTTCAGTCCAGATCTTGCCCCATGGTAATGGACAGAACTGTTTGTGCAGTAATTTACATAGTTATTTGTGATGTGTACAACTGGTTGGTAAATGTACTCACATGGTGCAGTTAAAATCCCCACAGTTTTGACCGGATCTTCACAATGAGTTCGACTACAGATTTTTGGTTCTTATTCTTACGGCCCTTTTCTGAAGATTGAAAACTGTTCTTATTTTGTGCATTTGCTACCCAGGGAAGAATGTGATAGCTAGTAACTGAGTGTACATATGAATAGTATGTAACTAAAAGATGCTGGCTGTTATACACCCTGATGACAGGACACTAATGGCATAGCATGCTGATGTTCTGTTTACAAGTGCTTTTGTGTGCTCACACCACTCCAACTGATAATGAATATTCACTCCTAGAAATTTTGCTTTTGCATATGTTACATTGTCTATACAAAAGCCATCTACATTACTTGAATATTTCATTTCCCTTCTTCAAACTGAAATTGATGGCATCTGTTTTCTTAATGTTCAATGTTACATTACTGTTTATCGACGAATTTAAACTTCATTGAGGGTTTCATTTGCTTTATTTGCAAGGAATTCTCTTTTTTTCTCAGTGGCTTTAATATTGTTATCAACAGTGAAGAGAATTTTTCCCCATGATTATCATTGCACTTAAATTTATTGACGTGTATCAGGGACAGTATTGGTCCTAATATGCTACGAGAGACAGAAAATTTTTAGAATACCATGGTTCTACAAACTAATCAAATATGTTTATATTTGGCAGATACTTTCTGATGTTTTACTAGTTGATCGCCTTGTGCTTTGTTCGATTTCCTTTTATATTTCGTTAATTATCATCGATTAAAGATACTGTGTGCACCGAAAAATGAAGTTGACCAGAAAACATTATTTCTGGGCTACGACTTTTTACTATTTTAAATTAGCATTAACACCTAAACAATAGGAAGAACAGCAGAGAAGCAGTTGACAAAGAAGATCTATCAAAAGTAACAATTCATAATAGGTACAGCAAATTCAAATGAGATCAGTGTTTTATTAGTGTTGAACTACGTGGAGGATGCCCAAGAACAGTTGTTACTAATGAAAATATTGCCACTGATCGAGCAATGTTTGAAGAAGTTCGACGGACATTTTGTTAAATTATTTGAGTGACAGTGGGCATTGGTATGAGTCTAACTCAAAATATTTTATTTTGCAGCAACAATTGCGACTGAGAAAACTCTGTTGTCGAAGGATTCCAAGTAAACTGGCTTTCGATTTCAAACAGCAACACATTGATTGGTACAAGAAAACTCTGTAAAATCTCCAAGACGGCTCTTCACATTCACTATACATTGTGCAAACGAAATGAAGACATGAGCTGCCATTGGCACTGAATCACATCAACGGGGAATGTTGAAAATTTGTGCCGGACTGGGACTGGTACCTAGATTTTTCTGTTCCTCGTGAACGGTTGCCTTGGCCGCCTCAGCCATACGGACATGGTCCCAGACCAAGTCAGATTTCCAACTTACCCACGCACTACCGACACGGTCCATGACCGAGTCAGATTTCCAACTTACCCACACACTACCGACACGGTCCCTGACCGAGTCAGATTTCCAGCTTACCCACACACTACCGACACGGTCCCTGACCGAGTCAGATTTCCAGCTTACCCACGCACTACCGACACAGTCCCTGACCGAGTCAGATTTCCAACTTACCCACGCACTACCGACACGGTCCCTGACCGAGTCAGATTCCCAAGTTACCAACCCACTATTGACGTAGGTCCCCTGCCCATTCGCTGTCATTACTCGCAGCATGTAGCTGATTGCCATAAAAGGTCCCACATGTTGTGCATACACATTGAAGGGATCAGTGCAGTGGAGGTAAGAAGATGGTTGCTAGCGTTTTTTTCTAAAACGGATCAGATTGTTACTGCAGCATTAGGAGATAACCGTATCATTTCTGCCAGTTGGTAAGCAAGTGCCTGTTTATCGTAAATTTCTTAAAAAATTTTTGCATCACAACAATGCATCATTGCATACATCAAAACTAACAACTATGTGGATGCCCTAAAGGTCAGAACCATAGGCCATCCAGCATACAGCCCTGACCTAGCACCATGCGATTTCTTTTTGTTTCCGAAAATGACAGATAAAATGCGTAGAATGAGTTTTTCGTCATCAGATGAAGCAGTGGAACACTATATAAGACGTGGTTTCTGCAGTGCCTTGGGAAGAGTGGCATGCTTGCTTTCAGAACTTTTTTAATAGAATGCAAAAAAATTATTTATGTTAAAAGGAAACATTTTGAAAAACAATAGAATTATTCAGATTTTTTAAATTAATCCTAGTTTGATTTCATTAAATTTTAGCTTAACCTTCATACGAAACTCCACGAGTGTGCCGGAGAAGCGTCTTTAGCATGCTTAGTACGCCAGTGGTGTTTACAATACTTGCGAATAATTCATATCGATCATGTGGTCCTAGTGCCAAAGAGGTCAAGTGCAGAGTGTGCCGCATTATATACCAGTCGCGTGCTGTGTCCGTTCTGAGCGTCAGAGCCGGTTTTCGGTAGCTGTGTCCAGCCTAGTGATGATGGGTCAGCCTTTTTGTGGTCAATTTAAATGGGTTGCTATGGGAGACGACTAGGCTAGCTTAGCGGCTTGTGACTTTCCGACGGCCGGTGTGGTCGAGTGGTTCTAGGCGCTTCAGTCTGGAACCGCGCGACCGCTACGGTCGCAGGTTCGAATCCTGCCTCGGGCATGGAAATGTGTGATGTCCTTAGGTTAGTTATGTTTAAGTAGTTCTACGTTCTAGGGGACTCAAGACCTCAGATGTTAAGTCCCGTAGTGCTCAGAGCCATTTGAACCAATTGAACCTTTTGTGACTTTCCATGACGGCAGGCCTTCTCTAGCACCATTTGGAGTGGAACTTCTGGGAGTCCTGCCAAGAAGCAGACCGTACATACTAGTACTATTAGTGGGAGCAGGAAACGGCCACCTGAAAATCCCGCATTAGGCTCTTGAACCTGATTGTTGTGAAAAATAATTTTGTGGAGTCGGCCGATGACCCTCGTCTGTGTAGGAAAAGTCTTGTTTCCACTGGGGCAGAAGTGGTTTCAAACCGTATCCCCGAAGTCGGTACTAGTGATCTACAATTATCAATGAAGCTATTTTTTAAAATACGGAAATCTTGCAAGAATATCAAGTGCATTCCCGTGTGTGGAAGCGAAATTTTGACTGAAATGGCTTGGTGGCTGCTTCTCAGCAAATAAAACTTCTTATTAAGTCTATTTTTTTAAGTGACTGTCATGTCGTCGATGCGTTGTGCATGTGACATGCAACACCGTCTTTTGGGGTATAAATTGAACCTGTTCACCTGACTGGACGAAACGGTTGTCGTGTCAAAGGTGCACCGCGGCCGCTGGGGTAATCGTAAGACCAGGTCAACGTTCGGGATGTGTCAGCTTTTTACTTACGGGTGCGGCTAAGACGAGATGTTTTAAATGTTACGCTTTGGGACCGGGCTTAGGACCGGGACATCTGTAGGGATTGTTAGACCACTTTCCCCGCTCTGTCTGCGCTATTAGTCTTCAGGCTCTGCTACAAGGTTATTTACATTTCGGTGTCGGAGGTGCACGAAAAAGAAGCTGTAGTCTTGAACGGTGGCTAGATGGTCACGAGGTGAGGATCAAGGTACGTCGCCTCGTAAACAGCCGGCTTGCTTCTTATGCAGCGCACACTGCCCGACGTGTAAAACGAATACTACAAAGGATGTCCCCGAGGCGCCGTTACGGTCGTATAAATGTCGTTCTGGTTGAGCGAGGGCGGTAGGCGCTCCTGATGATCGCGCGGAATAAAAAGCACCCGCCGTACGGCCACCGCAGACTGCTCTAGGACGGAATACTGAAGGCTGCTGCATCTGCAGCGACACCTATCGCAGGCAACTGTCGCTTGCAGCCCACTACCTGTTCAAAATACAGGGTTATATCGTTACGAAGGGATTTATTTATTTAATCGTATGGCTAGGGCCCCCCTTCGGGCAGACCGTTCGCCGGGTGCCGGCCTTTCAAGTTGACGCCACTTCGGCGACCTGCAGACGATCAAGGATGAAAGAATGATGATGAAGACAGCACAACACTCAGTCCCTGGGCAGAAAAAATTCCCCGACCCAGCCGGGAATCGAACACGGGCCCAGAGGATTGACAATCCGTCACGCTTTTTTTTTAAATCTCATTTTTGTTCGTTTTCGTCCGTTGCATCTGTTCGTGGCGGACGTCGTAAGACACCCGTTTCAGTTCGTCGTTTATCCATTAACTCAGTTTTTGTATTACAGAGGGCAGCTAACCCTCTGATCGAGCACGCTGAGTTACCGTGCCGGCTTTTTTTAGTTCGTTGCATCTGCTTGGGGCGGACGTCGCAAGACACCCGTTTCAGTTCGTCGTTTATCCATTAACTCAGTTTTTGTATTACAGAGGTCTGCTAACCCTCTGACCGAACACGCTGAGCTACCGTGCCGGCAACCATTCAGCTACCGGGGGCGGACTACTAACAAGGGAACCTCTCCATCGCACCCCCCTCACATTTAGTTATAAGTTGGCACAGTGGATATGGCTAGAAAAACTGAACACAGATCACTCGAGAAAACTGGAAAAAGTTGTGTGGAACTATGAAAAAAATAAGCAATATATACAAACTGAGTAGTCCATGCGCAAGATAGGCAGCATCAAGGAGAATGTGAGCTCAGAAGCGCCGTGGTCCCGTGGTTAGAGTGAGCAGCTGCGGGACGAGAGGTCCTTGGTTGAAGTCTTCCCTCGAGTGAAAAGTTTAATTTTTTTGTTTTCAGACAATTATTTTGCGAAGCTGCACAGGTACACAGAGCAGCATTGTTTACGTGATCGTGTGTCAATTATCAAAGTTCAGGCACTCACAAATAATCAGCTTCGCTCTCCAAAATTCCAGGACATGTTCAGATTTGCTTGGACATATGCAGGATTTGACGGTCTACACACGGAAAAATTTGAAAACGTTAAAAACATATATTTTGAAAGATCACAGGGAGAACTGTGCGACTGTGAAACTGTTGCATTCATTTGTTGCAGTTTATGTGACACACTCTTCTATGTTTTCATCACTTTTTTGGGAGTGATTATCACATCCACAAGAAAACCTAAGTCGGGCAAGGTAGAAGAATCTTTTTACCCACTCGCCAAGTGCACAAGTTAGGTGAGTCGACAACATATTCCTGTCATGTGACGCACATGCCGTCACCAGTATCGTATAGAATATATCAGACCTGTTTTCTGTGGAGGAAACGGTTGACCTATGACCTTGCGATCAAATGTTTTCGGTTCCCATTGGAGAGGCACGTCCTTTCGTCTACTAATCGCACGGTTTTGCGGAGCGGTCGCAAAACACAGACACTAAACTTATTACAGTGCACAGAGTCGTCAATGAACGAAAGGACAGATCATAACTTCGCGAAAATAAAAAAAGTAGTCTTTTCACTCGAGGGAGGACTTCAACCAAGGACATCTCGTTCTGCAGCTACTCACGCTAACCGCGGGACCACGGCGCTTCTGAGCTCACACTAACCTTGATGTTGCCCATCTTGCGCATGGACTACTCTGTATATTTTGCTTATTTTTTCATAGTTCCACACAACTTCTTCCTGTTTTCTCGATTGATCTGTGTTCAGTTTTTCAAGGCCTCTCCACTGCGCCAACTTATAACTAAATCTGAGGGGGGTGCGATGCGGAGGTTCCCTTGTAAGGGATGATGAAGTGTAAATGGATCAATTTGAGGCAAGGGACCTTGGTTAGGAAACGACTGAGTCGAAAGTTTTAAGCGAAAATAGTTTTGATATCTCTGACGGAAGAATATATGTACCGGTACTGTTCTTGCTAAGATTCTAGGGTAGGAAACTTTCAGAGGTGGTAGCAGGAAGCAAAACAAGAGAAAAAGATCTAGTAAATATGGTCTGTAAAACGCTTACCTGAAGAGATATGAGCGCTGGTTCATCTTCGCTATAATGAGGCCCATCTCTTCTACTGAACAAGTGCCCATAGCTCTTCAGATATGCATTTGCGGGACATTTTTTCTTGTTTTGATCCATACTACCTATGGAAACTAAAGACTTTGCGGTAGAGGAAATGAGTTTCACAATATTGAAGATGAACTAGTGATCAAAGTTTTTAAGGTATGCAGTTTAGATTAGCAAACATTTTTTCTCTTGCTTTGGTCCGCACTGCCACCTGTTATAGTTACCTGCCCTACAATCTCAGAGACAACGGTACCGGTAACTGTATTCCACTGTTAGAGGTATGAAAACGATTCGGTTATCTCAAATTGCAACATTTAGCTTTCTCCATCATCCCTGAAAGTTTGTAACATCGTCACGGAATCAGCCAGTATATACAAATGACCAGCCTATGGCCATAAATACCTAGATTTTCTTGTATGCTGATGATCTCGCTCTTGTCAAGCAAAACACACACCTGAATCAGTGGAAAACATTTCACTAATGCTTCTGAAGGACTGTAAAGATACTACAGTGAAAACCAGCTTAAACCAAATCCATCTAAGACACAAGTACATGCTTTTCGTTTGAGAAACCAGTAAGCCACTCGGAAATTATATGTGTATGGTCAGAGGTTAAACTATACAATACAATTTGTCTGGGAATGACACCCGACAGGTGTCTTACATACAATGAGCGTTGCACGAGTACCAAGTTGAAAGTTTCCACCAGGGACGATCTCCTTAGAAAACTGGCTGATTCACAGTGATTAGTAAAGCCGAAACAATTCGAACTTCTGCAATGCGAATGTGTTATTCTGCTGCAGGGTACGCCTGCCCTGTTTGGTAAAACTCAAGTCCCGTAAGACAGCTGGATGTCGCCCTCAACAATACATGCAAACTTATAACAGGCTGCTTAAAATCTGCTTCTACCACGTGGTTTCGCTGCCTAATGGGAATGGCTCCACCCAGGCGAATCCGGGAGCAGTGCGGCGGGGGCATGAGGCAGCTTTGGGTCTGCAGCCTCCCACAACTACCCACACAGCTCCACCATTTCACCTTCGTTTACTCTAGAGAATTTGGAGTCGGCACGGCGATACAAAATTTACAAAAGCTCAGCTCCAGAACAAAACCTGGATTCAACTCTTCCACCTTATGTTCGAGGAGAAATATCTGTGAACAAGGAAAGGAAGACAATGGAGCAGAAGGTAACTGATCCATTACACGGGTACAATTCATATGCAGAACGTCAGACGTACTCGTAACCACATATAAAAGAACCAGGCCACGGTTGAGGAAAGTTAAGGACCCCCTACTCCCCCTCCTCCGCCCCCCCCCCCCCCCCCCCGGTTGGAAAGAATATCTAAGACTCTATCACTTGTTTATAAGTGCCGGCTTACATGGAGGTCCTTGAATAGAAAGATCAGTCGGGGGTAGATCCAGGATTAATATGGCAAGATGGGACTACGACAAAGAAGACAGTGAGAACTACGACTGTGGAGAACGTGAGACAGTTAGACAAATACATCAGTGTGGACTGTCTCCAAACTCCCGCCCGGAAGATTGTATGTATCAGGCCTCAAATAATACTCTATGAATGGTCAAGTTTAGCTCAAATTCCAAATTTTGGTCAAATTTTAGACGATGTATTGTTAACTGTGTAAATGTGTGTGTGTTTCTCAAACGAAAATAATAATAACCATCACCATCATTACACACAGGTTGTACTGTACGGACCTCATCAACTTACCACAACGGTGCACAAAGCCGACAAGAACAACCACGTAAGTCTGTCTCCAATCGGGCTTCTACCTAAAACAACTTCTGTCGGATTGAAGGCGAAATATCTAGGGTGACTAAAAAATTCTATTAAAGCCGAGATCAGACCAAGAGGACCGCCGTGTCATACTCCGCAACGGGACGTCACACGGATGTGGTATGGAGGGGCACACCGCTTTCTCGGCCGCTGTCGACTTTCCAGACCTTGGAGCCACTACTTCTTATTCAAGTGGCTCTTTAATTGGCATCACGATGCTGAATGCACCCCGTTACACTCCTCCCACCAAGGAAAAATCCCTGGTAGCGACCGGAAATTGCATCTCGGTCTTCAGCATGGTAAACAGGCCCGCTGACCACTCAACTATGGAGGGTGATTAACGGTATTAGAAAATAAGCTGGTGGAAGGGTAAGCTCCAACAGTTGTTTTCAGTTGCATCAGTAGTCCGAAAACTTATGCTTCACCAGTATCATTGTATGTTACGTCTTTCCGTTCACAAAATACCGTTAACCATCTTAGTTGCTCGAACAGTGCTGTTTACCCGCGCCTCATAGGCAACAATTGTTGCATAGTGTGACTCTGCAGTCACCCAGTCAGCGTTCTCTGTACGTGTCTGGTCTGTCTAGATAATTTGCTGTGGTGCATAATACACGCAACAAAACAGCTGAAAGCACGCTGCACATACGAATCGAACGCCACAAGAAAAGACGGTGCAGCAACTGAAACAAAACTACCGTCAGAACATCATCCCTAGGAAGGTACACTTTCGAACTACATCAATAGTCGCTTTTTGATCCTTCAACGACTCGATTAACCAACAGTGGTTCCTGCTTAAGTTCAAATGGTCCAAATGACTCTGAGCACTACGGGACTTAACATCTGAGGTCATCAGTCCCCCAAGACTTAGAACTACTTAAACCTAACGATATCGCACACATCCATGCCCGAGGCAGGATTCAAATCAGCGGCCGTAGCAGCAGCGGTTCCGGACTGAAGTGCCTAGAACCGCTCGGCCACAACGGCCGGCCCTGTTTGAGTCTTTGTGAGAATTTGCAATAACATTTATGTATGAAAAGGCCGGGAGCAGAGAAGCTGTTGGGGGGGGGGGGGGGTGAAGGAGTTCTTGGTGCTCGGTTTATTGCTGCTCGCTTCCTATTTGAGCTAGGATGTGAGCTGAAAAGGTCGTGGTTCAGCCCAGACCAGTCTCACCATGTGCAGCCATTCGAACATATCTTACTGTAGCTATTTTACAGACTATTGAGCAAGGTTTGAAAGATGAACCGTAGCTGGCGTTCAGGTAAATTGCCCAGACTGATTGATTTCTTTTGCAGAACACTGGGCTGAAATTTATGCTCAGCTAATGGCACTATTCGTATGTGCAGCGCTCTGATTCGAGGCGCAAAAGCAGGCAAAAAAAACACGTTTTTCTGGGAGGTTTTTGAAAAGCGCCACTTCTCTACTTCAAACTTGTACGAATCGGTTCAAACTTTGCACGAAGGTAGATAAATGGATAAAGTCAAAACAAATTTTTTAAGTAATATTCTTCATCCATTGCCGAGAACCGATTGTTTACAGTCGAGCTAAACGTAGCACGTTCCCACGTCAATTGAATACACGGAAGCAGCTTAAAGCGAATCAAATAAATAAAAAAATGCACTCTTAAGATAAAGTTTAAGAATCAATTTCAAAAATTCAGCTTCATTAGGATTTTACGAGGAAAAAACGTTTCCTTTTCTTTCCTTACGCGTGCTAATTCTGTGTTCCAAACTAGTGCGAATGGGTTGAGATTTTGTTGTAAAAGGTAGAGAAATATGTATAATTAATGGTCGTCTTGTTGTTTCGTGAAAGCTTTATTCGTTGCCACGACATGAGCAACTTAGTTCAAAAGACAGTAAAAAATACCTATACCGCATCAGTGCTCTCCCGAGTCAACAGAAATCTACTTGGGTTGCCTAGCTATGGTGGTCTAATGTCTGTAATACAGGAAGTTGGGAACTTGACTGGAAAATGTTCCTATCATAGCACGAAAAAATGTGAATATGTCCTGGACACAGTTAGTGATGTGGAGGAAGGGAACTAGCTCTTTGACTGGCAGCGTCAAAGGCATTTAAATCAAAACATCTTGACATACAGTATAGCGCTTTTTTTCGAATTAATCCTACTTCCCCAGTGAGGTGAGGTCACTTAGCTGCAAAGTGTTGACACACCTGCATCTAGGAATTTATAAGCTAAAGCCCTGTGCCCAAAATTCGGAAGATTCGCCTGCCATAGTAAACGTGACGTGGTAGCATGTATTATTTTAAACGACATTACGTCATGTATTATGTTACTTTACTTGACACGGTGCTTTATGCACTGAAGTGCAAAAGAAGCTGGCATAGGCATACGTATTCAAATACAGAGATACTTAAACAGGCCGAATACGGCGCTGCGGGCGACATCGCCTGTATAAGACAATAAGTATCTTTCGCAGATGTTAGATCGGTTAATGTTGCTACAATGGCAGGTTATCAAGGTCTAAATGAGTTTGAACGTGGTGTTATAGTCGGAGCACGAACGATAGGACACAGCATCTCCGAGGTAGCGACGAAGTGGGGATTTTCCTGTACGACCATTTCACGAGTGTACCATGAATATCGAGAATCCTGAATCCTGTAAAATATCAAATCTCCGAATCTCTGCGACCGGAGAAAGATCCTGCAAGAAAGTGACCAACGACGGCTGAATAAAATCGTTCAACGTGACAGAAGTGAAATCCTTCTGCAAATTGCTGCAGGTGTCAATTCTGGGCCACCGATAAGTGTCAACATGCGAACCATCCGACGAAACATCGTCGATATGGACTTTCGGAGTCGAAGACCCACTCGTACACCCTTGATGGTAGCACAACAGAAAGCTTTACGCCTCGCCTGGGCCCATTGGACTGTTGATGACTGGAAACATGTTGCCTGGTGGGACGAGTCTCGTTTCAAACTGTACCACCTCATGCATCCGTGGACCCTGCATGTCAGCAGGAGGACTGTTCAAGCTGATGGAGGCTCTGTAATGTTGTGGGACGCATGTAGTTGGAGTGATATGGGATCCCTGACACGCCTAGGTACGACTCTGACAGGTGACACGCATCCTGTCTGACCACCTGCATCCATTCATGTCCTTGTGCATTCCGACGGACTTGGGCAATTCCAGCAGGACAATGCGACACCCCACAATTGCTACAGAAGGGCTCCAGGAACAATTTTCTGAGTTTAAACACTTCCGCTGGCCACCAAACTCGCCGACATGAACATTATTGAGCATATCTGGCATTCTTTGCAACGTGCTGTTCAAAAGAGATCTCCACTCCCTCGTATTCTTACGGATTTATGGACAGCCCTGCAGGATTCTTGGTGTCATTTCCCTCCAGTGCTACTTCAGACATTAGTCTAACCCATACCACGTCGTGTTGTGGCAGTTCTGCGTGCTCGCGGGGAGCTTACAAAATATTAGGCAGTTGTATCAGTTTCTTTGGTTCTTCAGTGTATTACATGACATAGGTTCTAATACCAGTATGTAAAAAAGCTTGAATATGCCAAGACGCTTTGGTTTAAACGTATTTGAAGCTGCCATATATTTTGAAAAGCTAGTTTACTTCCTACACATCCCTAACTCTGCCCAGGACATATTAGACTTTTTTGTGGTTTGATAGGAACATTTTTCATTTTGTAATTCATAGTCGAAATGCAAATAAAAGAAAGCGTGTTTGGATACAGCCCTGTTGAAGAATTACATCGTTGCTCTAGCCACGGAGGTAAAACTGTTTCTAAAACGATGCCATTATATTTCCTGAAAAAGTCTTCACTAAGCACAGAAATATTTTATTTATTTATTTATTGGGTGTCACCTCCTATTTACAGTTCCGTTTAGAACCATGGAAGTTATCCCCCAACGTTTTAAGACGTGTCCTATGCTCCTGTGTCTTCTTCTAGTGAGGTTTACCAAAACAATTATTTCCCTACGACTGTGCAGAGAACTTCATTTCTTTTCTTATCAAGTCATTTAATATTCAGCATCCTTCCATAACACATCCCCTATGCTTCGATTCTCTTCTGTTCCGACTTTCCAACAGTCCATGACTCGCTGCCATACAATGTTATGCTGCAGCCTACATCCTCAGAAGTTTCTTTCTCATTTTAAGGACTACGTTAGATATTGGCCGACTTGTTTAGTGAGGAATGCCCTCTTTGCTTGTGCTGGTGTGCTTCTTGCTTCATCCATCATGCATTATTTTGCTTCTAAGGCAGAAGAATTACCTTACTTCACCTACCCAGTTTTCATCTTAAGTTTATCGCTAATCTCATTTCTGGCGCTCATTAAATTCATCTTTCGTCGGTTTACTCTCAGTCCACATTCTATGCTCAGTAGGCTGCTCATTTTCTTCAACAGGTCTTGTAAACTCTTCCTCACTTTAACTGAGGATACAAATGTCATTGGTGAGTCGTATTACTTAAGTCCACACGCCGTCAATTTCAATGGCATTCCTGGACCTCTTTTATAATTCCTTTATTTCTCATTCGATATAAAGGATGAAAAGCAGGGGAGAGACTGTATCTGTGCATTGCACCCTTTTTATTCTGATCACTTCTTCCCTAATCCTCCATTATTGCTTTTTGCACATTCTGCAACGGCTCTGAGCACTATGGGACTTAACATCTGAGGTCATCAGTCCCCTAGAAATTAGAACTACTTAAACCAAACTAACCTAAGGACCACACACACATTCATGCCCGAGGCAGGATTCGAGCCTGGACCTTTGCGGTCGCGCGGTTCCAGACTGAAGCGCCTAGAACCGCTCGGCCACACAGGCCGGGGGACATTATACACATTTTTTTTATCTTCCCTTATAGCTTAGCCCTGTCTTCTGATAATTTGGAACATTTTATATATCCTTTCTGCTTTGTTTTCCCATAGGTTTTCCAAAACACTATAAAACTCTGAGTCTACTACTGAATCTCGTCTGTCTTCCAGATCGATACTCACTTCTTCTTTTATGGCGTTAGCAGATAGTCTCCTTCTTCTCGCAGAAGCCTTCTACGTATTCTTTGCATTTATGCTTCCTCCTCTCTGCGTTTAACAGTACACTCCATTTCGAATTCTTAATGATGTCTTTGCTTTTTATTTCACTGAAACTTGTTTTCCCATTTTTATATAATGAATCTGTCTTCGACGATTACTTCCTTCCGAGATCTTCACATTTTATCCCTCGGAACTCTTGTTGACAAAAGAACTATCTAAAATAGTCTGACGTTTAAGTGAGGCAAGGCCGCCATATTCATAATTGCCAGCACCGCTCAGCTTCCAGTGCCAGCTGGGTCGCGCCCTTGGCCTTCCGTCGGCGACTCGCGAGCTGTTTCTTCTACCACTGCTCTTCTCCGTCTGCGATCTCTCTTCCACATATAGATGCCCGGCTTACAGCTGCTCCAGCACATATTGCGACAAAATTATCGCGTGCTAGAGCGTCGCCGGACAAAAACCGTGGTGACCTATACGTTTCGTACAGATGCTTCCTCTGTTAGGGCTTATGAACTAACACACTAGGATTACATGTAAATTCAACACTGTGCCGTCTGCATAGCTAGAGGTTCCACTTGGTTAAAGTTACAGACAAGTTCACTACATTAAAAGCCGGTAGTCTATCTCCAGGAACCTTGACTGATCTGCGTCTCTGGCAATACTTTGCGCAATTCCACATTAAGCTTGACGCCTGAAGGCAGCTGCAGGGGAAGGAAATGGCTTGGGGCCTCGAAGGGGGCCGTCTCAAGAAAACGCTGTTCCGCCAGCTTAGGTAATTAACCTCTTATTTACAGCATAATTTCTTTTACTGCTTTCTGCTTCGTTTTGCACAACATAAAATGTGGGAGAATACTAGTTCTTCTTTATGTAGGACACCATATTATTTAAGATTCATTTCTCTACGATGGCTTAAGAAATCCATAGCTGCATTAAAAAACAAGTGAATTAGGAGGAAAGGTACGTGAATTCACGGATGATAGAATTAGCGAATCTGGACAGAAAACTTTATCTGGACATATGCCCTATTCCGAATGGTTTCAGAAAGAGAACACTTTTAATGTGCATTTCTATTTATTTTCTGTATTATTCATTGTCATTGTTTACAACATACCACAGTGGTATAGAGGAAGTTGAGACGTACATTTTGATACAGGACTCTTGTGGTCTATCAAGTCGAAAAACCACCTCAAACTGGCCTACAAAAAGTACCTAAGGCTACGGCGCACGCGCGTCGGGCGAGATTTCCAATATTCTCGCGATCTCTTCGCGCAAACTGTTAGTCCTGGACAAAAAATAAATAGGACTTTTTCTTGTTGCAAATTTAATGTAGTTTAATTGTGCACTGAGACACGTTTTCGTTGGGGTGTGCGGTTTTCTAGCTATTGAAGAAAAACGTACAAAAGTGATATTAAACGTGTTTCTACCTCGGAAACCATTCGCAATAGGACATATGTCCACATGAACTTTTTTGTTCAGAATCACTAATACTATCGCGTCTGAAAGCATGTACCTTTCCTCCTGACTCAACCTATATATAAGTGAAGCTGTCCTCAAGTTGAAGGGTGTTTTTGACACCACCACTGAGCTTAACATAGCCCGTTTGGAGCTGGTATACCGTTACCTTCCTCCAGCCTTTGAACTGAACCGAGCGAAGTGGCGTAGTGGTTAGCACACTGGACTCGCATTCGGGAGGACGACGGTTCAATCCCGCGTCCGGCCATCCTGATTTAGGTTTTCCGTGATTTCCCTAAATCGCTTCAGGCAAATGCCGGGATGGTTCGTTAGAAAGGGCACGGCCGATTTCCTTCCCCATCCTTCCCTAATCCGAGCTTATGCTCCGTCTCTAATGACCTCGTTGTCGACGGGACGTTAAACAGTAATATCCTCCTCCTCCATCTTTGAACTGACGTACCCACCCACTCACAGGGAGACCTGTAATCTGACGTGGAATCCAATCCACGGTGCAACGCAGCATTTTCCACATTAATAAACCTTGTCAGAGATGGAAGAAGTGTTAAGTGGTATACAAAATATAAGTTTCTATTAGTCTATCAAAACAAATCCTATTCTAATTATGAATTACTCACAAGAAGCGGCATTCTTTATCTAAAATAATGCAAATTGATTGCTGGGCTGCTCCAGAAAGAGAACATGTTTTCTTAATATGAGTTCGATGGGCTCGTGATAAGTGCAACATTTGTTTTGGTGTTGCTATTAATGCGAAAAGGTGAAACATGATAAAAACATGCAGAGCAGCATTGTGGTGTAATGATTGAAGTACGTTCCCGACAGTCGGTCGGCCGGCCGCGGTGGCCGAACGGTTCTACGCGCTTCAGTCCGGAACCACGCGGCTGCTATGGTCGCAGGTTCGAATCCTGCCTCGGGCATGGATGTGTGTGATGTCCTTAGCTTAGTCAGATTTAAGTAGTTCTAAGTGTAGGGGATTGATGACCTCAGATGTTAAGTCCCATAGTCCTTAGAGCCATTTGACAGTCGGCCGTGTTTAGGTACGAATCATGGCACATGGTTCCACATTTGTTGTTTCCAAATCTTCATCGAAGTGACTCTGGTCATTAATTTTACTAAATTTAGTGGTTGAAATGTAATTTTTTAAAATTTCTAATCCTATCTCAAATCATTTTAATCATCTTACAAACTGTTTCCTTTGCTCTTATTATGTCTTCCAGTAATCGTTTTTTCATGTGATTTTATTTATTTTTATGTAGCAACTTTGGTTTAACTTCCTCCGTTTTATCATTTTATATTTTCGTCTATTTTACTCCATTCGTTATTTCTATTCCTGCTGTTGCTTGAATTTAGTTTTATTTATAATGTCTTGCTTAGTTTAAATTTTCACCTGCGTTATTTTGTCCGTAGTCCAAAAAGAATTAATGTTTTAAATGTTAGTATAACACTTGGTGATTAGCATCCAAAGAAATATGTGTTTTGTAACGAAAAATACGTTTTTGGCACCATCGTACAGCCAATTTAAATGCCTTACTTTTTTTTTTTTTTTTTTTTTTTTTTTTTTTTTTTTTTTTTATCCGACAGATCGGATTTTCTAACGATTGAGTATTATGCTATACAAATAAAAATAATTAAAATCAAGTGCACAAAGATTATATTTTCTTCTTTCAAGACAAATAAGAGCAAATTAAATTGGGAATATGCTGGTTAAAATGGCGTGAGAAAAAATTCGAAATTTAAAAAAAATTATATTTAAACCATTTAACTGAATAAAAACAATGATGAAAGTAGTTTCGACAAAGATTTATCAGTAAAAAATTTAAAACATCTGACGAGATTCGAATACACAACCTTTTTCCTGAAAACAAACTTTGACTTACCGCTTTATACTCGTAATCCCTGAACATCTGCACTGTAAGGATCGTGCCTTAACCATTACGATACAACGCCGCTCTGTGTACATTTATCGTTGTAAGTACTAGAATACCATGCAAAATTCCGACTTCATCTATCGTCGATCACTCGCAAACAAGGGCCCACCAGAGTGAGCAGCTGCAGCCTGTGATGCCTTAACCTGCATCAACATAAATATGGTTCCAAAAATCCGATTCCATCCCTGACGAATTCTCCTTGTCAGTTGCATACAGATGGTCCGAACCTAAAAATTATTTTTATGATGCCACTCAGTTGTCTGTAAACGACTGCCTGATAAGAGGTTTTCGATCCAGTCACATAGCTGATTATGTATTCCATAAAAACGTGTTTTCCTCAGGAGGCAACGATATGCCACTGAACCAACAGATGCTCGAAAATACGGTGATACCGAATCCACGTAGTTTCCTCCACATATGGCACTAAGGCTGTCGAGCATGGCCGACCAGAGTGGCCGAGCGGTTCAAGGCGCTACAGTCTGGAACTGCGCGACCGCTACGGCCGCAGGTTCGAATCCTGCCTCGGGCATGGATGTGTGTGATGTCCTTAGGTTAGTTAGGTTTAAGTAGTTCTAAGTTCTAGGGGCCTGATGACCTCAGAAGTTAAGTCCCATAGTCCTCAGAGCCATTTTTTTTTGTCGAGCATGAAGAGTGTGAACTGTAGTCGTGTGATAAATATTTTCAGAACCTATGATGATTTTCACATAGAAGGATATCCTGTTTCCGCTGTGGGGATTTTGTATTTTGTTACAATTAGACGTGAATGGTATACGACAGTAGTTCCATAGATCAGCTTTTCTTCTCATTTATACGTTAGTATATTCCGCCCTCTTCTTTAATAAAGTAGACCATATCCCTAGTCAAAGAACCCGAGGCAAATTATGGTAATTCGCAAATTTCGATAGATCTGATCGATTCCTATCACTTTCTTGAGGATGTGATGGTGATTCCTTTGTCCACAATCCAAAAACTGATAGCTCTAGAAAAATTGCCAAATGACAAGATCACTACGAAAAAGATTGTAGGAGAAGTTAAAAAGAAGACAGTACACAATAAGCCAAATGAGATAAAAAGATACCAACAGGAAGATATAAATGACGTGTTTCCGAAAGCGTCACGGTGACAGTAATGCACCGAATGTGGTACGTACAAAAATTATAGCCTCATGGGAATGATAAAATTTCCAACAGGTGAAATAAATACCAAGAAGATAATGTCCACGGATTTCAAAACTTTCCCGGTGTCAAATATGAGAACAGTCACATGGGTTATATATATTTGTATAAACTACGTAATCAACGATAGAGGTGACTCAGTACGTGAAGTGGAACAGTACTTGTACCAGGAAAGGAAAACAATTTCTGAACAGTAAGTGGAACACTGAAAAATTTGTCCCAGTCATACACTTCTCATAACTTGAAGGAAAATGTAGAATAAGCAACAACTTGAGCATAAGGGTCCATTCTCCTCAGTCATCCTATGAAATAAGCGCTGTTTACGTTTTTTTGTTTTTTTTCTTGTTTTAATTGGAGCAATTAATGTAAATCTTTTTTCAATTAATTAATTTATTGATTCACGGGAAAAATTTCTGCTTTTTTTAAACACATTCAGTCATCATGAAGTCCGCTGGACATTCTGTCAAAAATGAGGTGTGTCCATGAAGGAGCAATCTAGTCATGTAGTCTGTAAATCTCGGTGAAATAAATTTGAAAAAATAATAAAGTGGCATACGTTTGAAACAAAAATGCAGTTTTGTGGTGTGTTTTTGGTCACGTTTTAGGCAATAACTAATGAGTAAATTAAAATAAAAATTAGCCTGTTACCCCTTGAGGAGATTCCCCAGAAGTAATTCAGCCAAATTTCAGAAAGCTGTCGTTATTAATGTACCCACAATCAATTCCGTCAGCTAGAAATTCACTATACAGGCAGCTGACGGATTGTCGACACGCTAATAAAGACATTTTTATGGAATTTGACTGAATTACTAGACGGACATGTCCGCAAAGAGTAATAAACTATTTTTTTAATTTTAATTTATTCAATAGTTATTGCAAAAAACATGACAAAAAACACACGAAAATGGTACATATTTGTTTCAAATGTCTGGCATTTTACTATTTTGTTTTTCAAATTTTGAAAAAGCGTGCCATGTTCAATACTCTTCAGATTAAGAAAACTTCTTATTTCTTGATTACAGATAAAATTTTCGGACTGCAGGACTTCCGTGATGGACACACCACGTTTTAGACAAAGCACTATCAACTCCCCCGGATGGGGGGCTTAATGAGGATTAAATTTCTTAATATATAATCAGAATATGTCGTCTTCGAATCAAGAAATAATTTACAAAAAGATTTACATTGATTGCTTCATTAGTTTTTCCAGACACAAATCGTAAGGACTGCTTATTTTGTAGGCTGACTTAGGAGCATGGACTCTGAAAAAGGAGTAAGTCTCTGTCTAATAAAAAAGTACAGTTTGTTCTGTAGATTCCAGTAAAGGAAGATTTTATTCGTCTTTATTAATTTTTTTAAGAAACAAGATATTTCAATTCTCTACAATAACAACAATTTACGCTTAAGAAGAAGTAAGGTTTTGTTTTAAGGGGAGAAAAGCGATTTTAATTAATTTTAAAGAATAATAATGTAGTTATTTAATGACAACATGAGAAAGAAGGTAGCCGAAGAAGGCATAGTCAGGTAACTGCAAGGGTGAGCTGGAAGGGGATGCTGGAGAATCACCTATCCCCCCTTCCACTCCCACCCATCTGAAAAAATGTATGGGATTTTATTCAGAAACTGAATGGACAAACTGTAATAACTCCCTCGCTCTCTAGGACATAACAAAGTAAGGCTCAAAAAATGGTTCAAATGGCTCTAAGGACTATAGGACTTAACATCTGAGATCATCAGTCCCCTAGACTTAGAACTACTTAAACCTAACTAACCTAAGGACATCACACTCATCCATGCCCGAGGCAGTATTCGAACCTGCGACCGGAGCAGCAGCGCAGTTCCAGACTGAAGCGCTTAGAACCGCTCGGCCACAGCGGCTGGTTCAACGTAAGGCAGAGGTACAGTTGGCTGCATCCTCTGCCGCCGACTGGAATACCGCGTTTGCGACCAAAGCAAAGTAAATTCGAAATGGAACATCGCGGACCGGCCGTAGCTCCGGCCAGGTGTGCTCTCAGGTGCGGGCCGTGGGGCCTCGCAGCACCCAGCACCCAGCATCACGCCATGCTGCGCATTGCTGCTAGCGCAGCAGCCTCTCCTGTTACCGCGCCAGCGCACACCGTATCTTCCGTAGTCTCAGAGGTGACCGCTCGCACTCAAGATAGCACCAAAACACAACTTCTCTAGATAAGGCCACACGTTCGTCGTAGTTTTCCAATCTAAGTGAAATCGTTTACGCCAGTTTCCTTTTCTACAAACTCTATATTTCGACGCGTCTGCTGGGATGTTCCCCGGAAGCCTTATGGTTTCCTCAGGTGGCTGGGCACACCTACCGAGAGGTCGAAACGTAGAGTCTGCAGAAGAACTACCGAGTGGCTATAATTAAAGTGCAGCTATTTGCAGAGGCCCACGGTTGGCTGAAATTATCATATGGCAAACTTGGTAGATATTGTAATGCGTTAACGCGGAGCTGGTTTACGTTGTAAAAAAAAAATCCAATTTTGGCCAGAACACTGTGTTCTGGTGTAGTGTAAAGCATTGTACTACGTTATTTGTTGAAAATACTTGTTATAGCTACGTATCCATCACAACATCTCAGCATGATGCGGAGAATGGAAGTGCTTGCCACACGAAAACATGACAAGCTACCTGTAATAATTAACACAAAAATGGCCCAGAAAATTCATGCTCACCAAATGTAAAGAAAAAATAAAAACGATGATGGCACAGTGGTGCCGAAACATGTTTGGGTGCTGAGAAAAACGGTGTTTTGCTTAACTGGTGGACCTCAAATCCCCCCCCCCCCCAAAAAAAAGAAGAGTTAGTAATATCTGACAGGCGCCTGCACACTTACAATGTATTTAAATAAGAATGGTTACTTTGTCCTAGACGTAGACAAGTTTACAGATACAGTTGTAGCTACTACAGCTGTAGAGCCAAGGGAAACGAACTAAGCTACGTATAGGGAAATAGGTGTACGGTCTTGTTCGTCAGTAGTGATAGTGAAGATGTTCATACAAAAAAATACGTGACGAGACATACTTAAAACAGTAGAATCTCTCCAACTAATACATACCAGTTTGTTAGTAAAACCGGCGTTGCCTCTCACGTGGAAATGCTCAACGTGATCGTAACACTTTCATGGTGCGTCGCTGCGGGAAGTAGCTTGGCGCAATTTAGGGTATTTTGACCCCAGTATACTTGCTTAACGTATGTCACGGGTAACTATGGAATGTAATTTAGGTCCCAAATGTATTATTACCACGGGGAAACAGTCAGCCGCTGTAATGACTACAGTGTCAATGACGCGCGAAATAGGCGGAGTGAACTGCTAATTTATAGTTGGGAGTTACAGCCGCTGCCAAGAGCCGGCGGTATTTATGCATGCTGCAGGCTCGGCCGCGCCGAGTAACCATCCCCACACCCTGTAAATAGACGCCGCAGCTGAGTGCTTCGTTAGAACAATGGGATACACCGCGAAGCGGGACGACAGCGCAGAGCCAACAATAAAGCCGACACCGTAATAAGCGGCTCGCAAATGAAAACGCAGCGCGCGATGACGTGGGCTCCGGTCGGCGGACGTGTGCGCCGTGGTCGGGTGGCGGGGACCCGGACCAGCGCAGGAAGCCGACACCCGGACTCGTCAGCGCACGCCCAGCGCCCGATCGAACGATCCAAACCATCGCACTGTCACTCGTTTCTGCTCAAAGTGGAAACAATTCGAATACACGAGCGGAGATTTGCTCAGCAAATCGGTACTCTGCGGGAGCTTGTGTTACCAATATGTCCCAAAAGACCGTGCATAAAAACGAGATTTTTCCGGAGCTCATACCTGTGGTTCTGTTAGTGACAGAAAGGTGTAGTCAAGTATTTTGGATAACCCTTGGGCTAGGGACCATTTATATGCCCAACAGAAGGATCGTCTTTTAGTAACTATCCTTCAGTACAAAGTTTGAATATCACATCCTTTCTCCAGCTTACGCAAAAGGAGCAAATCGGTTGGCCATTTTTTCATTATATGTGGTCTGTGGTGTACCTTACGGGGTTTAGGTGGACACCATTTAGTTCATTACCAGTCAGTAGAAAGACCCGATGAATATATTTTTTTATTCTAAAAATCGAGACGCGTACATGTAGACGGCTATGTACAGCAAATGTGTGAAATTTTTACGATATGCGCCAAGTTCCAGATCTCTCTCTTCCTGGTTGTCATTGTCATAGACTCCGTTCCTAATTTTCACTGGCTGTCACCCACTTTTTCTCCTTCTTCCATTGCCTCTAGTTCCTTCACTCTTTTCCTGGCACTGTTCTATCATATCAACTACGTTCCACTGGCACTGTGCCCCTCTCTTTCTCTCAGATTGCCATTTACTGACAAATTCTGCTATTTTAAGTATATCTCATCATGTAATTTTCTGTTTGAATATCTTCACCATTACTGCTCACGAGCAAGGTCGTACATATAGCTGAGGTCTTCAAGCTTCTCGTTTCCCTTGGCTCTACAGTGTATTAGGTGCAACTGTATCTCTCCGTTTCTCTACGTCAAAGACAAACTAACCCTTCACAGAACCCTGAAAATATTATTAATATCTTTATCCGTTTCCCAGATACAGAGATTCAAAGTTACCCTACTTGTACATGTAAAATACGCACAAATATCCGGCGTGACGCGAAAACGCTGTTTATGGAATGACGTAGCACGGAGCAATATGCCGTAAAGTGTCTCCGTTAGCATCAAGCACATATAATTTTTTTATGCTCGTAAAATCCGGGAAGAGATGTAAAATTAGTTTGCATTACTTCAGTTTGACATAAGAAAACCTTCATATCTTTACTGGCCCATAAAGTACTTTTCATATGAGTGGCATGAGTGAGGGAACCAGCGGAAAAATACTTCTGTCGGAGCCAAAAAGGCCTAATATGCCCCAGTTTTAAAAGACTCTGACTGAAAAGTGGGGTACCAGCTCCACATTCTACCTTCCTCAGCACCTCCCAAGAATTTTGACACGCCAACATGTCAATACTTTTTTTGGTGATAGAGAACGATAGTAGTGGCAGTGGGAAAGAGACGGAAAAGTATTGGACATTTCAACACAGTAAAACAGTGCCTGTGGTACAGAAAGACCGAAGGAGACATTAACAGTGTGAGAGAAAGAGAGGGACACAGTGCCAGTGGAACATAGATGATAGCAACAGAACAGTGCCAGGAAAAGAGTGAAGGAAATAAAGCCGACGGAAGAGAGGAGAAAGTAGAAGTGAGTGACAGCCAGTGATAAGAGACAGAGTCTATGACAGTGACAACAAGGTAGAGAGAGATAGTAACAGTAAGAAGTGACAGTGGTAGTGGGAAGAACTGAGTGAAATGGCAGGAGTAAGAGAGAGAGAGAAAGAGGGAGGCAGTAGGGGTGAGAGGAGACAGTAGTAGTAGGACAAAAAGAGAGAGGGTGTGGCTGTGACATAGGAGACCATGACAGAGACACACAAAGAGGTAATGACGATGGTTCAGGCTGAATGAGTGAGTGAGAGTGGGCAAGTGGGAGTGGGTGGGTATGAGTGACTTACAGTGATGGACTACTTGGTGTGAGTGAGTTAGTGGAGCTTGTAGGAGTAAGAAGGAGCAGCATGTTAAAAAAAGCGCGAATATGTTCGCATGCCAAAATTTTTGGAAATATTTTAAAGGTGTTGAGGAACGTAGAATGAGGCACCTGGTACCTTACTTTTCAGTTGGAGTCTTTTAGACAGGCCACTTTTCAGTCAGAGTCTTTCAGACAGGATCATATTTCCCTTTTTTGTGTTCCGATAGTAGGATTTTCCGCTGTTGTATAAATTCCGTGAAAAATAAGTGACATCCTCATGAACAAGGTCACTCTATTGTCAAGTGTTCGAGTAAAGGTTGCCGAAACATTCGCAATAGTAGATAATGTATCCCCCCTCCCCCTCCAAGCCATAACGCAAGCGTGTATTCTCATATCTAAACGATCACAAAGATGCCAAATGGGGTACTGCGATAGATCGTCTCAAGCATCTTGTGCATTTTGATGCAATTTGACAGTGGTTTTTAGAGGCCCTGGAGAACGAGCAAGTACCCTCTTCGTCACGTTCAACTGGCCAGAGATCTTGTGATCTTCTGCCAGGGTAGTATTCGCACACGACGAAGAGCACGTTGAGTCGCACCAACCGTATGTGGACGTGCACTGTTGCGCTGAAAAAGCACATCACTTTCCTTTCGAAGAAACGATGTTAGCACAATGTATCAGCCTGCGCAATGTTGAAGGCACGGGTTACTTCACCCTGCAAATACAATAGGTGTGACGACGAGTTGTAACTGATTGCCACGAACACCACAAAGTCTCTGGTACGAACTGTGTGTCATGGGTGAAAGAACTCTGGATCAGATGGCTCATCATAACTACGTCATACATGTGTTATGTCCACCGCTCGCATACAGACTCATTTCTGACAGCAACAGCACGCTTTTCCACTCTCCAGTCAGGTCTTTCACGACAGCAGGGTGGTCATGTTTGCCATGTCGTGGTGTCAGCGGTAGCGTGGCCAGAGGGTCACGTGATCTTCATTCTCCTTCAAGCAGATGGTCACTTATGCCACAGAAGGTGCAACATGTGCGTGGATTTCGTCACTGGATGATGCTCGGTCGGTCACCACTCCCCGCACAGTGCGTCGGTCATAACGTGCCTCTGTACTCGGCAGACAACCAGAACTTCACTTGCAGGTGTGACACTATTATACAAACTACTACGTTGTGCCCACCACGTGCAAAAATCCGTCGATATCTCCAATCAGCTTTCCGCAGGCCCACAACGCGACCCTGTTCATGTGGCTGCAGTTATTCAGCATTTTTACCCTACACTGAAGCGCCAAAGAAACTGGTACAGGCATGTGTATTCAAATAGAGATACGTAAACAGGCACAATCCCGGCTCTGCGGACGGCAACGCCTATATAAGACAACAAGTGTCTGGAGCAGTTGTTAGATCGGTTACTGCTGCTACAATGGCAGGATATCAAGATTGAAGTGAGTTCGAACGTGGTGTTGCAGTCACGCGCGAGCGATGGGACACAGCTATGGGACCCCTGATACGTCTAGGTACAACTCTGATAGGTGACACGTACGTTAGCATCCTGTCTGGCCACCGACATCCATTTATATCCATTGTGCATTCCGACGGACTTGGACAATTCCAGCAGGACAATGGGACACTCCAGACGTCCAGAATTGCTACGGAGTAGATCCAGCAACACTCTTCTGAGTTTAAACACTTCCGCTGGCCACCAAATCCCAGACGCGAACATTATTGAGCATATCTGGGATGCCTTGCAACGTGCTGTTCAGAAGTGATTTCCACCCCTTGTACTCTTACGGATTTATAGATAGCCCTGGAATATTTATGGTGTCAATTGGTACCAGAACTACTTCAGACATTAGTCGAGTCCATGCCACCTTGTGTTGCGGGGGGGCCGCACACGATATTAGGCAGGTGTACCAGTTTCTTTGCCTCTTCAGCGCGCAGAATAAATGTTGCGAACACTGTTCGCTCTAAACTCATCACAGCTGTTATTGCCCATAAAGTCTAAATAGGGGAAACGCAAACATGCCCTCTGACCGCTGTAAATGCTCGATGTCCATGACAAATGAACCACTAACTCCACAACCTGTCCCCAAGCACGTGTTTTAACCCGCTCAAAGTAAACCCAGTCTTTGAACGTGTTGTCTTTTTTTTCTGTCAGAGTATAATTTCAATTCTTCTTAGACTTTAGTGGGTGAAATCGTTGGTTTTTCACGGATTTTTAGCATCAATCCGTGATAGTGATTGCAAGGATGCGAGATTCTTAAAGGTGGGCTTCTGCGACCTAGGTTGTGCTTAAGAATTAATGACCCGGTGACATCACTATCCTATGAAACACTCTCGGATTGGATAAGGATACGGCATGAAATGAATCATGGCCTTTTCAGAAGAACACTTCCTAAATTCGCTTGAACTGATATAGCAAAACCACCGAAAACCTCAACATGGCCTTGCGATGGTGATGTGAAACCCATTGCTCCCAAATGTCAAGGAAAGGCGGCCATGACTTAACATTCCGTCGAAGGTCTTTAAATGGAGTTCTGGCTCACGTACGACAATGGTTATCAACAAAATCGGAGAAACAATCGCGGGGGAAACAATAAATCAGGATGGCCGGATCGTGGTTTAATCCCACTCCTCGCAAATGCAAATCCAGTGTCTCAGCCGCTGCGCCACTTCCTCTTGGTTATCGGCACCGTATAGCAGGGAGGCTACTTCGGATGGTGAGGCTGCTCACATATTATTATCCAGCACTGAAATCCGAATGATTTCCTGTACTGCATGTAGTCGGCCCATGCTGTGTTCACAAAGAAGCCAACTCAAACCGACTGCCCTTGTTTACACTTTGTTGCCCATGTCAGAGCGGATACTATTTCACTAGAATTTTTTTATTGGCCCAATATTTGGACGACAACGCAGAAATTGCACACGCCTCTACCCTTGATGAATTGCCGTGATCCAGTGCTCTGCCAGTGGTCTGTATATCTGTAATGTCGTCACTACAGTACAAGGTATGTGAGCTCTATCACCACTTGTGAAGCGCTCTCTTTCAGCCACATGCTAGCGATGATCCTGCTGCTGGCAAGGATATTTGCTTATAAGAGACGAACTACAGATGCTACTCGAAACGTTTAGAGACAAAAAAACAATCGCATGAATAATCATCACTTACTGCACGAAGGAGGTATGTGATATTTTATAGTAAAGGAAACAGTATTCAAGATGATTTCATGTCGGATCACAGGTGTGACAAATTGCCTAGGATGGCAGCACTTATACCTACATATACACTGCAAACCACTTTACAGTGCTTGGCAGTGGTTTCCCTAACCAATTTCAATCGGGCATTAAGCGAAAGTGAAATAAGCATGCGCCTCTACAGGTGCTCTAATCTCTCATATCTCATTCCTATGATGCCTAGCGATACATTATTTAGAGGGGTGAAAACTATCTCTAGGTTCTTTACTTCGTGCTGGTTCTTGAAACTTTGTAAGTAGGCTTTTGTATTTAACTGGCATCTATATTCAAGCATCTGTAGTTTCACGTTTTTCAGCAACCCTTGACGCGCCCTGTAATTCAGCCACACCTGTGACCATTCATACCGTCCTTATTTGTATGCGTTTGATGTCCCCTGCTAGTTTACAAGAGCAATATTCGAAGATCGGACTCATAACTGATTTACAAGGAGTTTTCTTTACAGACTCACTGCGTTTTCTCAGTATCCTACCTATGGAACGAAGTCTGCCATTTGCCTTAAAATGGTTCAAATGGCTCTGAGCACTATAGGACTTAACATCTATGGTCATCAGTCCCCTAGAACTTAGACCTACTTAATCCTAACTAACCTAAGGACATCACACAACACCCAGCCATCACGAGGCAGAGAAAATCCCTGACCCCGCTGGGTTCAAAAAATGGCTCTGAGCACTATGGGACTTAACTTCTGTGGTCATCAGTCCCCTAGAACTTAGGACTACTTAAACCTAACTAACCTAAGGACATCACACACATCCATGCCCGAGGCAGGATTCGAACCTGCGACCGTAGCAGTCCCGCGGTTCCGGACTGCGCGCCTAGAACCACTAGACCACCGCGGCCGGCGACCCCGCTGGGAATCGAACCCGGGAACCCGGGCGTGGGAAGCGAGAACGCCACCGCACGACCACGAGATGCGGGCATTTGCCTTATCTACGAGCCTTATGATCGTTCCGTTTACTGTCCCTACAAATTATTGCTAGAGGGTACTATAGATTCGACTTATTCCAATCATGACTCATTAATGTTGTTCTTATTTGCGGAGTATTAAATCGTCTTTCTTCTCAGGTTTCCGATGTATATTTCCCATCTATTTACGTGACGGTTTTGTACGGGCTATACCGACGATCCTAGCAGTAGATCTGTCAATTTTTTGACGTCTGTCGTCACAAGCAGTCCGAGTCCAGTCCAAAGACTAGCGTCTTCTATGCAGTTTTCTCTACAGATGGACTGCGCTTTATCAGAACCCTTGCTAGAAACTGAATTCTTCGATCCGCCATCTGTAATACTTATTTACGTGGTCGTGGCATTTCATATCGCTTCTCAACGTTAACCCGAAGTATGTGATGTGACGTGCTTAAGATGGATGCTAATATATTCTGTCTTTTCGTTACAAGCAGTATCTTCCATTTATTAACATTAAAAGAGAGCTCCCAACCGTTGCACCAAGCGGAAATTCTGTCAAAGTTTCCAAGAGCATACCCAGGAACTAGAGGGAGTAGTGCAGTGTGCAACTCACGGTAGCATTACAGTGAACAGCGACACAGTTTTGAGATTTCACAACAAGTGGTTCTGGGTACACTTGCCACTTGTCAATATCCATTATACAATGATGGTCCAATACATTCTGAGCACTGCGACCATGGAATTGAATGCCACCTAGTGGTGTTCCTGGCGGTAAGGAAAGTACATGAATCTACGCCTCATCACAAAACGTGCAGCTCGGAGGCTTGCCTAGTCTGTAATGCAGGATTTGCAGGAAACTGTGGCAGATCTGACGACAGAGTACAATGTTGGTGCGGGCTAAAGTATTGTGGCACACACCATGCAGCACACACCTCTGAATACGGAGTTCCGCAGCAGGAGACCCCTATGTGTTACCATGTTGCCTCAACAAAATTGTCAATTACAATTGCAGTGAGCATGGGCTCTTTTAGAATGGACCAGGAATCAACAGAAAAGTATTACCTGGTCGGATGAATAACGTTTTCTTGTTACAACAGTTCGATGAACGTGTCGAGATACGACGTCATTCAGGCGAATGACAGGCTGAAACAGGCACCGTGCCACAGATGAAGACTGTGGGTTCAGGATTATGCTAACTAAAATTCACCTGGCGTTCAGTTGGTCTTGTGGTAGTAACTGGAGGCTCCACGATAGTTGTGGATCACACGAACATTTCGCAGACAACCTGATTGCTTGATGTGTTCCCCAACGGCAGTGGCATCTTCCAACAGAATAACTATCCATGTCATAAGGCCACAGGCATGCCGTAGTAGTTTGAGAAACATGAGAGAGAACTCATCTTCGTGTCGTGGTCACCAAAATCGCCTCATCTGAACATGAGGGAAACATTTAGGACACTATCTGGCACCAGCTCTACTGCCGCAAAGCACCAGCCGGTATTTTACGGGAAGTTTTTGACATTTTGAACCTCACAAATTCTGAAATCTACCAAGGTCTAATCGAATCCGTGCTACACACAATCGGTGCTACACTGCATTCCATAATTGGACAAACGCGCTACTAAACAGGTGGGCTGTTTAGGTTTCTATGTTGGTAACGCCACGTAGCGCTCTGTATGAAAATCACGGACTGTGCTGTGTGCAGCCTGTGGCTGGTTGGCATTGTTGCAATATTCGCCATTCTAGTGTTGGGCAGTTGGATGTGAACAGCGCGTAACGTTGTGCAGTTGGAGGTGAGCCGCCAGCAGTGGTGGATGTGGGGAGATAGATGCCAGAGCTTTGAGAGGTTGTTGTAAGCGGACGACCTGGACGTCATGATGGATGTCACGAATTGATAGATTTATATATGGTGACTTTAGAAGATTATTAAGATAAATGCATGGTTTGTTCTCTATCAAAATCTTTCATTTGCTAACTATGCCTATCAGTAGTTAGTGCCTTCAATAGCTAGAATTTTTTATTTAGCTGGGAGTATTGGCGCTCACTGTATTGCAGTAGTTTGAGTGAAGAAGATTCATGAAAGGTATAGGTTATTGTTAGTCAGGGCCATTCTTTTGTGGGGATTATTGAAAGTCAGATTGCGTTGCGCTAAAAACATTGTGTGCCAGTTTAGTGATGATCAGAATAAGTAGAGAGAGAAATGTCTGAGTACGTTCAGTTTTGCTCAGCTGTTTGAAAATCAAATAACGTAAGAGGTTTTACAGCACTGTCATTTATAAATTTTTCTAAGGGGACGTTACACATAATAATGTGGCTCGTCAGTGGATGTTCCGCATTCGGTCAAACTAATACTGAATTTATACAGCTATCTCTGTAGTGGGGCAGGATTCACTTTGGGGCCGCGCAGGATTGGGTTGGGTTGTTTTGGGGAAGGAGGCCAGACAGCGAGGTCATCGGTCTCATCGGATTAGGGAAGGAAGTCGGCCGTGCCCTTTCAAAGGAACCATACCGGCATTTGCCTGGAGCGATTTAGGGAAATCACGGAAAACCTAAATCAGGATGGCCGGACGCGGGATTGAACCATCGTCCTCCCGAATGCGATTCCAGTGTTTAACCACTGCGCCACCTCGCTCGGTGCGCAGGATTAGCCGAGCGGTCTCAGGCGCTGCAGTCGTGGACTGTGCGCCTGGTCCCGGCGGAGGTTCGAGTCCTCCCTTGGGCATGTGCGAATGTGTTTGCCCTTAGGATAATTTAGGTTAAGTAGTGTGTAAGCTTAGGGACTGATGGCCTTAGCAGTTAAGTCCCAGCCGGCCGGGGTGGCCGTGCGGTTCTAGGCGCTACAGTCTGGAACCGCAGGACCGCTACGGTCGCAGGTTCGAATGCTGCCTCGGGCATGGGTGTGTGTGATGTCCTTAAGTTAGTTAGGTTTAAGTAGTTCTAAGTTCTAGGGGACTGATGATCTCAGAAGTTATTCCCATAGTGCTCAGAGCCATTTGAACCAGTTAAGTCCCATAAGATTTCACACACATTTGAACATTTTTTCACTTTGGGATGGGGGACAGAGTGGGGAGGGGAATGGGGCCTTTTCCCACGTGGAGCATATCCATTAGAGTCTTTCCGCATTTCATTGCGATCGTCCAACGAAGATACTTTTCTGTGGACAACTGCAGGCGGATCAGTCGGCCAACACCCCATCCCTGCCGAGTGAGTCTGCCCCGATCCGTTCGCCTGGGTGTGAGTGATGGGCTCGCAGCTGGACACATGGTCCAGATGCCTCAGTTCGACCGGCCCTCTACCTGCTAGTCCCGACCCTACCTGCCAACCCACAGTCTTTGAAAGCAGGCAGGTAGGGTCCGCCGAGCAGTCGCCGTTGCCCACAGACAGTCGGCCGGGTCAGCGAACGGGTCGGCGCTCTGGTCGGGCTTTATGGTTCTGCTGAGCCTGTCTGACAAATGGCGCAGGAAATGAGTGTCGCTTCGGCGCTGTGCCATCTGCAGTGTGCGCACAGTGCACCAGCACTGGCGGTGGCAGCGGCGGTCCCGGCGCCTCGGCGTCGCAGCGCCTTATGCGGCCTGTGGGAAAACCAGCGGCGCGTGGCGAGGCGGCGGCGCCGGCGCTGGCGGCGGCGCCGGCGCTGGCGGCCGGCCATCCGCGGGTCGCGCCGATGCCAGAGGGGCGCGCAAACACACACACAGACAGCTGCAGAGGCGACACTGCCGCGGCGGTTATCGGCACTCAGCGGCGTTAGGCCTTAAGCCATACTGACATGGGACAAGTTAGTTGACGTTGACTCGGACTTGTACGAGTATTACGGCGCCACTTCCTGTTGTTTCGGACTGAGACACTGTCGTGACTGAAATACAAAATATTTCTGCATCGTGTTACGAAACGTTTAACCAATAAGAGGCAAAAACTGTCTCTACATTAAAAGCAGAAATTAGGAGTCACCATAATGATTTCATCGTTTTCAGTTGAAGCCCATATTTGGTGGATTTCACACTACTGGCCATTAAAATTGCTACACCAAGAAGAAATGCAGATGATGTACGGGTATTCATTGGACAAATATATTATACTAGAACTGACATGTGATTACATTTTCACGCAATTTGGGTGCGTAGATCCTGAGAAATCAGTACCCAGAACAACCACCTCTGGCCGTAATAACGGCCTTCATACGCCTGGGCAATGAGTCAAACAGAGCTTGGATGGCGTGTACAGGTACAGCTGCCCATGCAGCTTCAACACGATATCACAGTTCATCAAGAGTAGTGACTCGCGTATTGTGACGAGCCAGTTGCTCGGCCACCGTTGACCAGACGTTTTCAGTTGGTGAGAGATCTGGAGAATGTGCTGGCCAGGGCAGCAGTCGAACATTTCCTGTATCCAGAAATGCGTTCGTGAATTATCCTGCTGAAATATAGGATTTCGCAGGGATCGAATGAAGGGTCGAGTTACGGGTCGTAACACATGTGAAATGTAACGTCCACTGTTCAAAGTGCCGTCAATGCGAACAAGAGGTAACCGAGACGTCTAACCAGTGGCACCCCATACCAACAAGCCGGGTGATACGCCAGTATGGTGATGACGAATACACGCTTCCAATGTGCGTTCACCGCGATGTCGCCAAACACAGATGCGACCATCATGATGTTGTAAACAGAACCTGGATTCATCCGAAAAAAATGACGTTTTGCCATTCGTGTACCCAGGTTCGTCGTTGAATACACCGTCGCAAGCGCTCCTGTCTGTGATGCAGCGTCAAGAGTAACCGCAGCCATGGTCACCGAGCTGATAGTCCATGCTGCTGCTAACGTCGTCGAACTGTTCGTGCAGATGGTTGTCGTCCCCATCTGTTGACTCAGGGATCGAGACGTGGCTGCACGATCCGTTACAGCCATGCGGATAAGATGCCTGTCATCTCGACTGCTAGTGATACGAGGCCGTTGGTATCCAGCACGGCGTTCGGTATTATCCTCCTGAACCCACCGATTCCATATTCTGCTAAGTCATTGGATCTCGATCAACGTGAGCAGCAATGTCGCGATACGATAAACCGCAATCGCGATAGGCTACAATCCGACCTTTATTAAAGTCGGAAACGTGATGGTACGCATTTCTCCTCCTTACACGAGGCATCACAACAACGTTTCACCAGGCAACGCTGGTCAACTGCTGTTTGTGTATGAGAAATCGGTTGGAAACTTTCCTCATGTCACCACGTTGTAGTTGTCGCCACTGGCGCCAACCTTGTGTGAATGCTCTGAAAAGGTAATCATTTGCACATCACAGCATCTTCTTCCTGTCGGTTAAATTTCGCGTCTGTAGCAAGTCATCTTCGTGGTGTAGCAATTTTAATGGCCAGTAGTGTATATTATAACTTACAACCTGTGAATATACGTCGTTTCTACGCGCAGCAACCTGACGATCTCTCGAGAACGGGTCGTTACTGGTGCGATTTGTTTTAACTAAACGACAAGAAACGTCATACTGATGGTTAAAGAAATTTCATATTTAGCTATTTTCGTATTATAACTTGCGTCATACGAAAATCTGCAGTTCTAAAGCGGCAGCACATTCAAGATAGGGGAGAGAGCGTCATGGATATGTAGCGCGAGTTGTGGTGGCAATAATTATAAGGAAGACATTTTTCCTTGCAGCGAAATCACCGACTCTAACCTCCGAAAGCGAAAATATTTTTTTGACATTCGCCTACATTTGGAGAAATGCTCATTGTAATAAAATAAGAGAAATCAGAGCTCGCACGGAAAGATTTATGTGTTCGTCTTTCCCGAATGCTATTAGTGTGGAACGGCAGAGGAACAGTGTACAAATGGTTCTATGAACCCTCTGCCAGGCACTGAAGTGTTAATTGCAGAGTAGTCATGTAGATGCAGATGCAGAAAAGCGGCAAGTATCAGTTTTCTCTATGAAATCGCCTCTAGATTTTGCAGGCTGCCCTACTGTGGAGTCTCCCCACGACAACGGACTACACCGGACACACGTACCACTGTCTTCATTCTCCCTGTTCTACTAAATCCATTGGCGTGTTTTAGGCTTACGGCTTTGAACAGGGATACAGAGGTTTCTTCCCACTCTGGCAGAGCATACAAAGAACAACTCCAATCCACGCGAGACACCTAACTGTCGAATAAAATTGTATGTTATTTAATCAGTTTATCAATGAATACCCGTGGTCTAGGGGTAGCGTCTTTGATTCATAATCAAAACGTCTTCGGTCCCGGGTTCGATCCCCGCCACTGCCTAAATTTTGATGAATAATCAGCATTGGCGGCCGAAGACTTCCGGCATAAGAAGTCAGCCTCATTCTGCCAACGGCCTTGTCAAAGAGGGCGGAGGAGCGGATAGAGGTTCAGGGCACTCTCTTGTCCTAGGGGTAGGAAATTGCCCCTAAAGGCGGAAGAATCAGCAATGATCAGCGACATGAGGATGTAGAAGGCAATGGAAACCACTGCATTAAAGACACGTAACGTGTATCCACAGGACATGTGACCTGTAATTGAAGAAGTGTCATGATGATCTCTCCCCCATTGGAAAAAGATTCCGGAATAGTCCCCCATTCGGATCTCCGGGAGGGGATTGCCAAGGGGGAGGTCACCATGAGAAACAGATTGAATAATCAACGAAAGGATAACGTTCTACGAGTCGGGGCGTAGAATGTCAGAAGCTTGAACGTGGTAGGGAAACTAGAAAATCTGAAAAGGGAAATGCAAAGGCTCAATCTAGACATAGTAGGGGTCAGTGGAAGGAAGACAAGGATTTCTGGTCAGATGAGTATCGGGTACTATCAACAGCAGCAGAAAATGGTATAACAAGTGTAGGATTCGTTATGAATAGGAAGGTAGGGCAGAGGGTGTGTTACTGTGAACAGTTCAGTGACCGGGTTGTTCTAATCATAATCGACAGCAGACCAACACCGACAACGATAGTTCTGGTATACATGCTGACGTCGCAAGCTGAAGATGAACAGATAGAGGAAGTGTATGAGGGTATTGAAAGGGTAATGCAGTATGTAAAGGGGGACGAAAATCTAATAGTCATGCGCGACTGCAATGCAGTTGTAGGGGAAGGAGTAGAAGAAACGGTTGCAGGAGAATATGGGCTTGGGACAAGGAATGAAAGAGGAGAAAGACTAACAAGTTTCAGCTAGTAATAGCGAATACCCTGTTCAAGAATCACAAGAGGAGGTGGTATACTTGGAAAAGGCCGGGAGTTACGAGAAGATTTCAATTAGATTACATCATGGTCAGACAGAGATTCCGAAATCAAATACTGGATTGTAAGGCATACCCAGGAGCAGATATAGACTCAGATCACAATATAGCAGTGATCAAGAGTAGGCTGAAGTTCAAGACATTAGTCAGGAAGAATCAATACGCAAAGAAGTGGGATACGGAAGTACTAAGGAATGACGAGATACGTTTGAAGTTCTCTAACGCTATAGATACAGCAATAAGGAACAGCGCAGTAGGCAGTACAGTTGAAGAGGAATGGACATCTCTAAAAAGGGCCATCACAGAAGTTGGGAAGGAAAACATAGGTACAAAGAAGGTAGCTGCGAGGAAACCATGGGTAACAGAAGAAATGCTTCAGTTGATCGATGAAAGGAGGAAGTACAAACATGTTCCGGGAAAATCAGGAATACAGAAATACAAGTCGCTGAGGAACGAAATAAATAGGAAGTGCAGGGAAGCTAAGACGAAATAGCTGCAGGAAAAATGTGAAGACATCGAAAAAGATATGATTGTTGGAAGGACAGACTCAGCATACAGGAAAATCAAAACAACCTTTGGTGAGGCCGAGCGGCTCTGGCGCTACAGTCTGGAACCGCGCGACCGCTACGGTCGCAGGTTCGAATCCTGCCTCGGGCATGGATGTGTGTGTTGTCCTTAGGTCAGTTAGGTTTAAGTAGTTCTAAGTTCTCGGGGACTTATGGCCCTCAGCAGTTGAGTCCCATAGTGCTCAGAGCCATTTGAACCAACCTTTGGTGACATTAAAAGCAACGGTGGTAACATTAAGAGTGCAACGGGAATTCCATTGTTAAATGCAGAGGAGAGAGCAGATAGGTGGAAGGAATACATTGAAAGCCTCTATGAGGGTGAAGATTTGTCTGATGTTATACAAGAAGAAACAGGAGTCGATTTAGAAGAGACAGGGGATCCAGTATTAGAATCGAAATTTAAAAGAGCTTTGGAGGACTTACGGTCGAATAAGGTAGAAGGGATAGATAACATTCCCTCAGAATTTCTAAAATCATTGGGGAAGTGGCAACAAAACGACTGTTCACGTTGGTGTGTAGAATATATGAGTCTGGCGATATACCATCAGACTTTCGGAAAAGCATCATCCACGCAATTCCGAAGACGGCAAGAACTGACAAGTGCGAGAATTATCGCACAATCAGCTCAACAACTCATGCATCGAAGCTGCTTACAAGAATAATATACCAAAGAATGGAAAAGAAAATTGAGAATGCGCCAGGTGACGATCAGTTTGGCTTTAGAAAACGTAAAGGGACGAGAGAGGCAATTCTGACGTTACGGCTAATAATGGAAGCAAGGCTAAAGAAAAGTCAGGACACTTTCATAGGACTTGTCGACCTGGAAAAAGCGTTCGACAATATAAAATGGTGCAAGCTGTTCGAGATTCTGAAAAAAGTAGGGTAAGCTATAGGGAGAGACGGGTAATATACAATATGTACAACATCCAAGAGGGAATAATAAGAGTGGACGATCAAGAACGAAGTGCTCGTATTAAGAAGGGTGTAAGACAAGGCTGCAGCCTTTCGCACCTACTCTTCAATCTGTACATCGTGGAAGCAATGATGGAAATAAAAGAAAGGTTCAGGAGTGGAATTAAAATACAAGGTGAAAGGATATCAATGATACGATTCGCTGATGACATTGCTATCCTGAGTTAAAGTGAAGAAGAATTAAATGATCTGCTGAACGGAATGAACAGTCTAATGAGTACACAGTATGGTTTGAGAGTAAATCGGAGAAAGACGAAGGTAATGAGAAGTAGTAGAAATGAGAACAGCGAGAAACTTGACATCAGGATTGATGGTCACGAAGTCAATGATGTTAAGGAATTCTGCTACCTAGGCAGTAAAATAACCAATGACGGACGGAGTAAGGAGGTCATCAAAAGCAGACTCGCTATGGCAAAAAAGGCATTTCTGGCCAACAGAAGTCTACTAATATCAAATACCGGCCTTAATTTGAGGAAGAAATTTCTGAGGATGTACGTCTGGAGTACAGCATTGTATGGTAGTGAAACATGGACTGTGGGAAAACCGGAACAGAAGAGAATCGAAGCATTTGAGATGTGGTGCTATAGACGAATGTTGAAAATTAGGTGGACTGATAAGGTAAGGAGTGAGGAGGTTCTACGCAGAATCGGAGAGGAAAGGAATATGTGGAAAACACTGATAAGGAGAAGGGACAGGATGATAGGACATCTGCTAAGACATGAGGGAATGAGTTCCATGGTACTAGAGGGAGCTGTAGAGGGCAAAAACTGTAGAGGAAGACAGAGATTGGAATACGTCAAGCAAATAATTGAGGACGTAGGTTGCAAGTGCTACTCTGAGATGAAGAGGTTAGCACAGGAACGGAATTCGTGGCGGGCCGCATCAAACCAGTCAGTAGACTGATGACAAAAAAAAAAAAAAAAAAAAAAAAAAATAGAAGAAAGGTTGCAGTAGGTACTGGGAGATGGAGAAGCTTGCACAGGATAGAGTTGCATGGAGAGCTGCATCAAACCAGTCTCAGGACTGAAGACCACAACAACAACGGCGCTTTAATCGGAGGAAGAGAAATGGGTACACAATCGTAAGCTACAACATGCTACTCAATGGCCCTTGAATATTCAGTGGCACGTGTGACGCTACCTCCATGCTTCGAGGATAGGACATGCCAGTATTTCCCTAATAGGACCCTGGAGCAAGCGAGGAAAGTCATCTGGTCGGATGAGCCCTGTTTCACACTGTTTCCAACATCCAGCCGATTTTATTTCCAAAGAGTGAAACATGGCGGGGATTCGGTGAGGATTTTGGGAGCCATATAGGGGTATTCCTTGGGGCCAGTGTTACTCTCCAAGGTCGCATTATTGATTATGTCACCATTTGGGCTGACCAGATTCATCAGAAGGTACACTTTTCGTTCCCCAATGCTGATGCTGTGTTCCGAGACGACAGGGCCGCTGTTCACGCAGCTCGTGCCGTCCAAGACTGGTTTTGTGAGCACGACGATGAACTGTCGCATATCCCCTGTCCAGTCACCAGATCTCAATATTACTGAGCCTTTGTGGTCTAATTGGCAGAGAAGGGTGCCTGGTCGCTACCTACCTCCGCCACCGTTATTTGAACTTGTCACTGTTTTGCAACAATAAGCGTACAAGATTTCCCTGAAGCTCCCGTTCCGACACGACTGTAAACTGTTTTGAATGCCAACGGTTTCTTGAGACTGTACATTTACACCACTGTCTTTCTGGTGTTTCTACACACATAAAAAAAAGTTTTGCCTCGCCTCGGTTCCGAGAGTTGCGGAACCTGTAAACAAAATTGGAATATAGACCAGCATAAACATCATTTCCGCCCTTTTTATTGCTCATGAAAAACACACATTGCATGTTGTACCACCATACAGCGAGACCTTCAGAGGTGGTGGTCCAGACTGTTGTACACAGTGGTACCTCTGGTACCTCTAATACCCAGTAGCACGTCCTCTCTCATTGATACATGCCTGTATTCGTCGTGGTGTACTATCCACAATTTCATAAAAACACTGTTGGTCCAGATTGTCCCACTCCTCAACGGCGATTCGGCGGAGATCGTTGAGAGTGGTTGGTGGGTCACGTCATCCATAAACAGCCATTTTCAATCTATCCCAGGAATATTAGACAGGGTGCATGTCTGGAGAATATGCTGGCCACTCTAGTCGAGCGATGTCGTTATCCTGAAGGAAGTCATTCACAAGATGTGCACGATGGGTGCGCGAATTGTCGACGATGAAGACGAATGCCTCGCCACTATGCTGCCGATATGGTTGCACTATCGGTCGGAGAATGGCATTCACGCACTGTACAGCCATTACAGCGCCTTCCATGACCACCAGCGGCGTACGTCGGCCCCACATAATACAACACAAAAACAGCAAGGGACCTCCACCTTGCTGCACTCGCTGGACAGTGTGTCTAAGGTGTTCAGCCTGACTGGGTTGCCTTCAAACACGTCTTCGATGATTGTCTGGTTGAAGGCATATGTGACATTCACCGGTGAAGAGAACGTGAAGCCAATCCTGAGCGGTCCATTCGGCATGTTGTTGGGCCCATCTGTCCGGCGCTGCATGGTGTCGTGGTTCCAAAGATGGACCTCGTCATGGGCGTCGGGAGTGAAGTTGCGCATCATACAGCCTGTTGCGCACAGTTTGAGTCGTAACACGACGTCCTGTGGCTGCACGGAAAGCATTAATCAACATGGAGGCGTTGCTGTCAGGGTACCTCCGAGCCATATTCAGTAGGTAGCGGTCATCAACTGCAGTGGTAGCCCTTGGGTGGCCCGAGCGAGGCTTGTCATCGACAGTTCCTCTCTCTCTCTGTAACTCCTCCAAATACGGAGAACATCGCTTCACTCCGAGACACCTGGACACTTCCCTTGTTGAGAGCCCTTCCTGGCCCAAAGTAACAATGCGGACGCGATGGAACGGCAGTATTGACCGTCTATGCATGGTTGAACTACAGACAACACGAGCCGTGTACCTGCTTCCTGGTGCAATGACTGGAACTGATCGGCTGTCGGATCCCCTCCGAGTAATAGGCGCTGCTCATGCATGGTTACCTACATCTTTGAGCAGGTTTAGGGATATCTCTGAAAAGTCAAAGGGACTGTGTCTGTGATACAATATCCACACTCAACGTCTATCTTCAGAAGTTCTGGGAACCGAGGTGATGCGAAACTTTTTTTGATATGTGTATATTTTTGTGCACCCATGTATATGGATTTCTCAGATATGCGTTTGTTCAGAAACAACATATATTTACTTAGCATATCACTGTTATGAAGCTGGATCCATATTACAGAGTACATTAACATTTTCAAGTGAAGCGTGAAGTTAAACTATTTCACATTAAAAATTCCTCCTCTGCGTAATCGATCCAATTCTTGCACATTAGACCCGTCCAGTACGATCAGCCCCTTAGGTATAGAGAGCAAAGAATATCGTTGGTCCCCGCTTCCTCGGCTGGTCAGTGCCGCGCCTCTTGGTCCATCTGGTCGGCATCAAAGCGGGCAGAGCAGAGCGCCTCCGCCTTATCTACTGGAAGCTTAGCCTGGAACCAGGCACCCCCCCCCCCCCCCCCCTCCCAACCGCTCTACGGCCCGGCACTCCGCGATTGACCTTGCTGGCCTTCTAGATGGAATCTGCTATTCAAGCCCACTCTGGCTGATCGCTTCAGGTCCCTAAGGGTCCGAGTCAATACTAATTCCCGCACAACGCATCACATTATTCTGCCGTATGTTCATACAGGGTGATTGCGGAGCAATAGCAAATATTTTAGAGTATGGTAAAGCAGAATAATTAGAATAAAACATTCCGTATAACATGTGTCCAGTTTTTATTGGTCACTGCGATACGGCTTTTAGAATGCAGTCCAACCGAAGACTCACAGAATGTGCTAAGCATTGGCAAATTATAAAAGTTCAAAGCTGATCTTCATAAAGTCTTCCTCAGAGTTCAGTGCTCTTTCGAACAGTCCTGAGCTGTTCTTTTGGTGTTGCCTTCACTCCTCTCATGGGGACAGCACTATTCATTTCTTTGTAGACTTCGCGTTTCAACCAAACTCAGAAGCAAACGTCTAAAAAGATGACCTAGAAACGTGACTATTTCTGCCGTTCCATGTTGTGGAGAATGTTACGTTCATACAATATTCAACATAATAAATGTCGTACTTTTTCAGTTGATAAGCAATTTTACAAGAAGCTCTTCCAAAGAATGGAATACTGAAATATTTTGTGGTTTTAATGTTTGTTTCCAATAATTTGAAAAGGTGTGATATTAAAATGAGCTATTACGCAAATAGTAAAAGAAAACCCGGCTATGGAAATCGGTGCCAAGGAGTTCTTCATTCAATGACACGTGGTGTGGACGTTACATATGACGGTGCAGTATTGTGGCAACATTACCTACCGACATACCAGAATCGCGGTGTAATTGCCGCCCGCTTACCGTGGATTGTGGTGCACTGCCGCTTCTCCTATAACACTTTTGCTCCGTTTTCTTTTGCCGGTCTGTACTCCGCTATTAGACACAAAGGCGTTCACAACCTTTTAAAAGAAAAAGAGGGAGCTTTCTCTGGAAAACGCTCGCCATACACCTCAGCATTTCTCCTACATTCCTCATAAATCAGGCTCATTTCAATTTTTTCTTCTGTGATTGCAACATTCATCGTCCACTGGTACGCCTGTTTTCCAGATGAGAGGTAGATGTGCAGGCAATAAACACTGCTCAAGGACTGTAATGTTTAGAGCCGCTGCCTGTTCTACGTCTGCACGATATGTGAACTCCGGTCGCAGTGTAATGCCTCTTATAATACATCGTAGTTCACTAAGCGGCCACAGTCGTGCGTCGAGCAGTCCCCTGTTCGATATGTCGGAGGAATACAACCTCGCAAAAGGGGTTTGCAATTAGAAGTTATGAAATACTGGCATGTCCTATCCTCGCAGCATGGAGGTAGCGTCACACGTGCCACTGAATATTCAAGGGCCATTGAGTAGCATGTTGTAGCTTACGATTGTGTACCCATTTCTCTTCCTCCGATTAAAGCGCCGTTGTTGTTGTGGTCTTCAGTCCTGAGACTGGTTTGATGCAGCTCTCCATGCTACTCTATCCTGTGCAAGCTTCTCCATCTCCCAGTACCTACTGCAACCTTTCCTTTTTTTTGGTCATCAGTCTACTGACTGGTTTGATGCGGCCCGCCACGAATTGCGTTCCTGTGCTAACCTCTTCATCTCAGAGTAGCACTTGCAACCTACGTCCTCAATTATTTGCTTGACGTATTCCAATCTCTGTCTTCCTCTACAGTTTTTGCCCTCTACAGCTCCCTCTAGTACCATGGAAGTCATTCCCTCATGTCTTAGCAGATGTCCTATCATCCTGTCCCTTCTCCTAATCAGTGTTTTCCACATGTTCCTTTCCTCTCCGATTCTGCGTAGAACCTCCTCATTCCTTACCTTATCAGTCCACCTAATTTTCAACATTCGTCTATAGCACAACATCTCAAATGCTTCGATTCTCTTCTGTTCCGGTTTTCCCACAGTCCATGTTTCACTACCATACAATGCTGTACTCTAGACGTACATCCTCAGAAATTTCTTCCTCAAATTAAGGCCGGTATTTGATATTAGTAGACTTCTCTAGGCCAGAAATGCCTTTTTTTGCCATAGCGAGTCTGCTTTTGATGTCCTCCTTGCTCCGCCCGTCATTGGTTATTTTACTGCCTAGGTAGCAGAATTCCTTAACTTCATTGACTTCGTGACCATCAATCCTGATGTTAAGTTTCTCGCTGTTCTCATTTCTACTACTTCTCATTACCTTCGTCTTTCTCCGATTTACTCTCAAACCATACTGTGTACTCATTAGACTGTTCATTCCGTTCAGCAGATCATTTAATTCTTCTTCACTTTCACTCAGGATAGCAATGTCATCAGCGAATCGTATCATTGATATCCTTTCACCTTGTATTTTAATTCCACTCCTGAACCTTTCTTTTATTTCCATCATTGCTTCCTCGATGTACAGATTGAAGAGTAGGGGCGAAAGGCTACAGCCTTGTCTTACACCCTTCTTAAAACGAGCACTTCGTTCTTGATCGTCCACTCTTATTATTCCCTCTTGGTTGTTGTACATATTGTATACGACGCGTCTCTCCCTATAGCTTACCCCTACTTTTTTCAGAATCTCGTACAGCTTGCACCATTTTATATTGTCGAACGCTTTTTCCAGGTCGACAAATCCTATGAAAGTGTCCTGACTTTTCTTTAGCCTTGCTTCCATTATTAGCCGTAACGTCAGAATTGCCTCTCTCGTCCCTTTATTTTTCCTAAAGCCAAACTGATCGTCACCTAGCGCATTCTCAATTTTCTTTTCCACTCTTCTATATATTATTCTTGTAAGCAGCTTCGATGCATGAGCTGTTAAGCTGATTGTGCGATAATTCTCGCACTTGTCAGCTCTTGCCGTCTTCGGAATTGTGTGGATGATGCTTTTGCGAAAGTCAGATGGTATGTCGCCAGACTCATATATTCTACACACCAACGTAATAGTCGTTTTGTTGCCACTTCCCCCAATGATTTTAGAAATTCTGATGCAATGTTATCTATCCCTTCTGCCTTATTTGACCGTAAGTCCTCCGAAGCTCAATTAACTTCCGATTCTAATACTGGATCCCCTGTCTCTTCTAAATCGACTCCTGTGTCTTCTTCTATCACATCAGACAAATCTTCACCCTCATAGAGGCTTTCAATGTATTCTTTCCACCTATCTGCTCTCTCTTCTGCACTCTTAATGTTACCACCGTTGCTTCTAGTGTCACCAAAGGTTGTTTTGACTTTCCTGTATGCTGACTCTGTCCTAGCGACAATCATATCTTTTTCGATGTCTTTACATTTTTCCTGCAGCCATTTCGTCTTAGCTTCCCTGCACTTCCTATTTATTTCATTCCTCAGCGACTTGTATTTCTGTATTCCTGATTTTCCCGGGACATGCTTGTACTTCCTCCTTTCATCAATCAACTGAAGTATTTCTTCTGTTACCCATGGTTTCTTAGCAGCTACCTTCTTTGTACCTATGTTTTCCTTCCCAACTTCTGTGATGGCCCTTTTTAGAGATGTCCATTCCTCTTCAAATGTAGTGCCTACTGCGCTATTCCTTATTGCTGTATCTATAGCGTTAGAGAACTTCAAACGTATCTCGTTATTCCTTGTACTTCCGTATCCCACTTCTTTGCGTGTTGATTCTTCCTGACTAATGTCTTGAACTTCAGCCTACTCTTCATCACTACTATATTGTGATGTGAGTCTATATATGCTCCTGGGTACGCCTTACAATCCACTATCTGATTTCGGAATCTGTGTCTGACCATGATGTAATCTAATTGAAATCTTCCCGTATCTCCCGGCCTTTTCCAAGCATACCTCCACCTCTTGTGATTTTTGAACAGGGTATTCGCTATTACTAGCTGAAACTTGTTACAGAACTCAATTAGTCCTTCTCCTCTTTCATTCCTTGTCCCAAGCCCATATTCTCCTGTAACTTTTTCTTCTACTCCTTCCCCTACAACTGCATTCCAGTCGCCCATGACTATTAGATTTTCGTCCCCCTTTACATACTGCATTACCCTTTCAATATCCTCATACAATTTCTCTATCTGTTCATCTTCAGCTTGCGACGTCGGCATATATACCTGAACTATCGTTGTCGGTGTTGGTCTGCTGTCGATTCTGATTAGAACAACCCGGTCACTGAACTGCTCACAGTAACACACCCTCTGCCCTACCTTCCTATTCATAACGAATCCTACACCTGTTATACCATTTTCTGCTGCTGTTGATATTACCCCATACTCATCTGACCAGAAATCCTTGTCTTCCTTCCACTTCACTTCACTGACCCCTACTATATCTAGATTGAGACTTTGCATTTCCCTTTTCAGATTTTCTAGTTTCCCTACCACGTTCAAGCTTCTGACATTCCACGCCCCGACTCGTAGAATGTTATCCTTTCGTTGATTATTCAATCTTTTTCTCATGGTAACCTCCCCCTTGGCAGTCCCCTCCCGGAGATCCGAATGGGGGACTATTCCGGAATCTTTTGCCAATGGTGAGATCATCATGACACTTCTACAATTACAGGCCACATGTCCTGTGGATACACGTTACGTGTCTTGAATGCAGTGGTTTCCATTGCCTTCTGCAGCCTCATGTCGTTGATCATTGCTGATTCTTCCGCCTTTAGGGGCAATTTCCCACCCCTAGGACAAGAGAGTGCCCTGAACCTCTATCCGCTCCTCCGCCCTCTTTGACAAGGCCGTTGGCAGAATGAGGCTGACTTCTTATGCCGGAAGTCTTCGGCCGCCAATGTTGATTATTTATAAAAATTTAGGCAGTGGCGGCGATCGAACCCGGGACCGAAGACGTTTTGATTATGAAGCAAAGACGCGACCCCTACAACCTACATCCATTTGAATCTGCCTAGTGTATTCATCTCTTGGTCTCCCTCTACGATTTTTACCTCCACGCTGTTCTCCAATACTAAATTGGTGATCCCTTGATGCCTCAGAATATGTCCTACCAACCGATCCCTTCTTCTAGTCAAGTTGTGCCACAAACTTCTCCCCAGTCCTATTCAATACCTCCTCATTAGTTATGTGATCTACCCATCTAATCTTCAGCATTCTTCTGTAGCACCACATTTCGAAAGCTTCTATTCTCTTCTTGTCCAAAGTATTTATTGCCCACGTTTCACTTCCATACATGGCTACACTCCATACAAATGCTTTCAGAACTGACTTCCTGACACTTAAATCTATACTTGATGTTAACTAATTTCTCTTCTTCAGAAACGCTTTCCTTGCCATTGCCAGACTACATTTTATATCCTCTCTACTTCGAACATCATCTGTTATTTTGCTCCCTAAATAGCAAAACTCCTATACTACTTTAAGTGTCTCATTTCATTATCTAATTCCCTCAGCATCACCCGACTTAATTCGACTACATTCCATTATCCTCGTTTTGCTTTTGTTGATGTTCATCTTATATCCTCCTTTCAAGACACTATCCATTCCGTTCAGCTGCTCTTCCAAGTCCTTTGCTGTCTCTGAAAGAATTACAATGACATCGGTGAACCTCAAAGTTTTTATTTCATCTCCATGGATTTTAATACCTACTCCGAACTTTTCTTTTTTTTCCTTCACTGCTTGCTCAATATGCAGATTGAATAACATCGGGGAGAGCCTACAACCCTGTCTCACTCCCCTCTCAACGAGTGCTTCGCTTTCATGCCCCTCTACTCTTATAACTGCCATCTGGTTTCTGTACAAATTGTAAATAGCCTTTCGCTCCCTGTATTTTACCCCTGCTACCTTCAGAATTTGAAAGAGAGTATTCCACTCCACATTGTCAAAAGCTTTCTGTAAGTCTACAAATGCTAGAAACGTAGGTTTGCCTTTCCTTAATCTAGCTTCTGAGATAAATTAAAGCGCCATCTGTCGTAAAACGAAGAAAATGTTTGAGAGGAAACGTATGTAGATTTTGCCGTAGAATCGTAATCTGCAATAAAAAGGGGGTTCCCATTCAGGATTTGGAACTTGCACCCCGCCACCCACGACCGGTGTGGGGTGTTGGGGTGGCATGTCGAGTGTGTCATCGTTGGATGTCTCTCTCCGAGACAAACGAAGTGAAATTATAACTTTTTTTAATTTTATGCGTCTTTTTAGAGATATTTTGACGTCTTCAGTTAAAGTATAAGAACGATACTAGTGCATTACGATGACTTCGATAGTAAAATGCAGTGACACAACGTTAAACCAAATTTTGTGAGTAACAGGTATACAATCCCGCATGAAGATGATGTTTATCGAACTCTACGAAATGCAGAACGGCACGCTGCCGTCCTCAAAGAATTCGCTTTCTTTCCAACAGGCTTGTCCAGATTGCGGCACCCACGACATTAGCACGACATTTGGTGCACCACTTTCGTCGCTTACCTTGGTATTTTGCTAGGAAAGTGACACCCATGACATCACCAGCGTCTGTGAGGCAAGTAATTATCTCACTCGCCTCTGCCAGGCCCCACGTTGCTTCATAAGCAGACAAAAGCTGTCTGTATGCGACACTGTCCATCCGTCACTTCAGTTTTAAGTAGAAAACGCATAAAGCAAGTACGATCTGTTTCTTTGAAGACTGTCACTAGTGTAACTCATATTACGACAAACTATCATGAAAAGTAATATTACATACTTTCCCCCCAAAAGCGTTTCCTAACAAAAGAAATTAAAAGTTCATATGCTTTGATAACCAGAAATAAGAAAGTTCTGCAAAACAAAAGAATAAATTATGTTATGAAATTTTAAAAGTAGAAACAGACATCTACATATCTGTTTCCTCCACAAAGACTTGGAACATATGAATGAAGTCCCGTCGGTAACAGTATAACATTTATGTTAACTACGACATGCCTGCCAGCACCGGGGATGAATATGGTGTTGAATGGTCTTTAGAGGGGAAGAATTACTGCTGCACTTTGTCGGCACCAAATATAGCTTTCTTCAAAATGTACTTCTGTGAGAATTAATTCTCATGGTAACATTGTCAGCATCTACAGAAATATCTGGTAAGGATATGATGGGACAAATATTTATGATTAGTTTCTATTTTAATTGGCAAACATATATTTAGAAAACGAGAAATTATTTGCTCCGAAAACCATATAGCGTCAGGTTGACTATCGTAACACCCCAATATGCAGCTAAAATGAACTGGCAGAACTTACCACTGTCCTGGTGTTTATGCTGCTATGATCGATGACTTTAACGCCCTTCGATATCCTACATACTTCTTGATGATCAAGAGAGAGATAATTTTCTTGCTCTTCCTTGATGGGACAATGAAAACTCCTAATAAATTCTTGCCACGAATAGTTACTTCCATCGAAACGACCTTTTGTGGTTCACCCGATTTACATTTCGTAGGAACGAATGAATACAACTCATGTTCGGTTGATCATTTACGCTATTTTGAGCAAAAAAAAAAATTAAAGAAGGTAGTCTTTATACATGTTATGACTAAGGGTTATTGAACAGCAAAATCTCTGAAATTTTTGACGATTTCCATTAGTGAGTCGGATTAGTAAGTAAATTAATTGTGTGAATTTCTCTCATTGCTCACTTTTGTGAAGTAAAACATCTGTTTACAAATGATGACATACCAAGAAGAATTATACCGAGAGTCGTCAACAACTGCAAATATGTGTAATACGTTGCACATTTGTTTATTTATGAAGTAATTTTATGTGTAAACTAAAAGTTACCAACTTCAGCTATTTGAGATGTTCAGTAGTATGTTCACCGATTCAAAATTTTCATCAACACAAATTGGAATGTTAGTGGTAAAGTGTAGCCGGATGCCCATCTTGTTGCCACTCCATCCCAACCCCTTCTCTCCTAAAAAGCCTACCCAGGGTGGCTGGTACACCGCTGAGTGGATTCGACCCTCAGTCGACCCGCTTCTCCAAATCCCGGAAGCTGCCATCCATGCGATTCCCCGGCCTCACTTTAGCGTCGCCAATAGATTCTTTACTCGCCAAGTTTTTCTAATCTCTCTTAATTTCGTACGTTATTTGCGTAAATCCTAGGTACACATATCCTTTTGTAACACCACTTACCAAATCTGACCATGTCCATTATAGATGATTTTCTTGAAACTCTGCGACTGTGAAAACAATGGGTTTGTTTATAAGTAACTTCCTGTTACCAGTCACGATTTTCTTTTGTTTATCTTTTACATGACTAGTTTAGGAAAATGATTCTCATTTTCAAGTGTGTATTTCTTTGCACAATTCCATTTCTTCGTAATGTTTTCGATGTATGAGGTTCTGCTTTGTATTGTTGACTTTACTGCAATACATAAAAAACGCGCAATTTTTATTTATTTATCGACTGTTATATGTACTTAGTGGCGAAATTTGGAAGAAATTATACCTAAGGTTCTCTTATGGCCCATTTGTCCGGAGTCTCACACATGTCAAGCATCACTCACAGCGTGTGTACTGTGCACCGAAAGTTGTGAGTGATGTTTAACATGTCTGAGACTCTGGACAAAAGGACCACAAGAAAACTGCAAGTACAAGTTCTTCCAAATTTCGCCGCTGACTACACATAAAACTCGATAACTAGCAAAAATTGCGCGTTTTTTATATATATATATATATATATATATATATATATATATATATATACTGCAGTAAAGTCAACAAAACAACGCAGGACCTCACACATCGAGAACATTACGAAAAAATGGAGTAGTACAAATAAATACACACTTGAAAATTGGCATCATTTCTCGAAACGCGTCGTGTGAAATATAAATGAAAGAAAATCGTGACTGCTAGCACAAAGTTAGTTATAAACAACCCATCACCTACCAGAGGTTTCCATTTTTCACACCGTAGTATTCTCCCGGGCCACATTTGACTTTTATGATGCCATAGAACAATAGGTTCCTTAATTCGTGGGCACCGTATTGTACCAGACACATCTTTTTGTTGAAGTAAATGGTAAATGATCGCCAAATCTTTTTTCTCCATACAGTGATCTGCTCTTGATGGCTTTCTGTTTCCAGAGAGCCTGGGTGATCTTTTAGTTTTTAATTCATTACGTTGTGGCCCTCCGTTCTGCTTCTGTGCATGTATTCTGTTGTACTGAAACCGAACTCTGCTGAGCAGACTAACCATTCACTTTCGCAGTTCTTAAAGGTCTTTCTTACTTGAATCCGGAAGGAATGCGTTACCTACGAGTGACCCTGTTGTGATGTGTCTGTATTGTTGTGGTCTTCAGTCCGAAGACTGGTTTCATGCAGCTCTCCCTGCTACTCTATCCTGTGCAAACCTCTTCATTTCCGAATAACTGCTGCAACCCACATCCATTTGAACCTTACTGTATTCAGCCGTTGCTTCCCTCTACAATTTTTACCCCCACACTTCCCTCCATTACCAAATTGAGGATTGCTTCATGACTGAGGATGTTTTCTGTGAACCGATCCCTTGTTTTAAGGAAGTTGTGACTTTTTCTTTCCACCAATTCTATTCAGTACGTCCTCATTAGTTACTCGCTCTCCCATCTAATCTTTATCCTTCGTCTGAAGCACCGCATTTCAAAATCTTCTATTCTCTGCCTGTCTCAACTGCTTAACGTACATGGTTTACTTCTGTACAACGCTTCACTCCATACAAATAGTTTCAGATAAGACTTCCTAATACTTAAATTTATATTAGACTAGCGAAGCTGGCAATGCTTTGCACTTACTAAACACTCGTATACATGGCAATTCGATATATGACAAATTGCCTGTTGGCATCTGTCTCGGGTACTTCGGCCGACGTTCGTCTGATGATTTTTCTGACGTTTCGCCAGCACGAGTGGCTGGCATTCAAATGGTTCAAATGGCTCTGAGCACTATGGGACTTAACATCTGTGGTCATCAGTCCCCTAGAACTTAGAACTACTTAAACCTAACTAACCTAAGGACATCACACACATCCATGTCCGAGGCAGGATTCGAACCTGCGACCGTAACGGTCACGCGGTTCCAGACTGAAGCGCCTAGAACCACACGGCCACACCGGCAGACTGGCTGGCATTGTCAAAGTTTCACCCTCCATGGCTGGTGGTGGAGTGGACCAGCAATGGAGGGTGAAACTTTGACAATGATAGCCACTCGTGCTGGCGAAACGTCAGAAAAATCATCAGACGAACGTCGGCCGAAGAACCCGAGACAGAAGCCAAGAGGCAATTTGTCAACAAGTGGTCTCGAAAGCCTTAACAATTTTGTACTGCGATATATTTCCTAATCTCCTTCTCCCCCAACCCTCTGTTCACTTCCACCTCTTCCTCCTCCTCTCCATATCTTTATAGATCTGTTCCCTCCCGCCGGCCGCGGTGGTCTCGCGGTTCTAGGCGCGCAGTCCGGAGCCGCACGACTGCTACGGTCGCAGGTTCGAATCCTGCCTCGGGCATGGATGTGTGTGATGTCCTTAGGTTAGTTAGGTTTAAGTAGTTCTAAGTTCTAGGGGACTGATGACCTGAGACGTTAAGTCCCATAGTGCTCAGAGCCATTTGAACCATTTTTTTTCCTTTTGTTCTTTCCCTTATCTCTCTCCATCCTCTCCTCCCACCTATGGCCGTCTGAAGATTTATGAGAGTATCATATAAAAATTTGAAGTAAACCGGTCAACAACCCACCGAGATTTTTGGCAACAATGTTAAACGCTGACTTGTTTTTGTGTAATAGTATAGATTTTAAGTATACATTTATATATCGCATACACTAAAAAGCATATGTACTCTATGTCCGTCCGAATGTTTACTTGAATGTCACGTAAAAATCCGAAGTAAATCTGTTAAAATTTTTTGGAGATTCTTGCGGACAATGAACAAGTTTGTTTGTGTAGTAAATAAAGTTTCAAAATGGCTCTGAGCACCATGGGACTTAACTTCTGAGGTAATCAGTCCCCTAGAACTACTTAAACCTAACTAACCTAGGGACAGCACATACATCCATGACCGAGGCAGGATTCGAACCTGCGACCGTAGCGGTCACGCGGTTCCAGACTGTAGCGCCTAGAACCGCTCGGCCACTCCGGCCGGCATCAAGATTCACCCACACCTCTGTGTTAATGGAGGATTAATCACCCATCTTCATATAGGTATTTTAACGTCGTTACTTACTTCGTATAGGCAAAGGATGAGCTACCAATCTCTCTATCACATGAGACAACGCACCAGAAGCTTTATTATATCCCACCGCGTAGCCTTACTGAAACAGGAGATGCGGCATGCTGTGTTTGCTTTTCGGGAAATGAACTGTTTATGCTGAGCTCCCTGAATCCAAGACGCTAGTAGAACTGGCGGATGGAAGATTATGCTTTGCCATGACGCTGTAATTATCCTCCTCAAATGCTCGATGATGATGATACACGTTGTTGGCAGTACAATATCACGGTCTTTGATCCAAGTGTGGTTAAAGCAATTCCATAAAAGTTTTACACACACACACACATTAATAACAATTCAATCGTCAATAAACTATATGTCTTCAATTGAGCAATAGTCAATTGGAAAACAGTCCATTAAATAAGGAAAGAAGCGATGAAAGATGAGCCAGCCACTCTTTAAAATGCCTGAAAATGTAGGGTTAATCCTCCGAAAACTAATAAAGGACACTGTAAGGGAGGTGGAATTTTAGGTACTACATTACATACGAATCTTGGCAATAGTAACTGAAAATGACATAACACAAGCCGTCTGTACCCCAAGCATTGTTGACGGATCGTGAAATGGAAAATAGCAGCCTCAATCCTTGAGAAAAAAATCCGCATATTTCAGCGGCCACCTACATGAAGTACGGGAACAACGGAGGCGCAACTGCTCCCGCCATTTCTCCGAAAAGACCGGCATGCAAATGCGCTGAAATTACCAGCAGCGAATGTCGTTATTTCCACGGCCGTAAATCCCCAGCGCGGACAGAACAAATTAGCCGTTAATGCGGCCTCCGTCCTGTCGCAGGCTTTCGCTCGCCGTCCTTGCGGACACTGGTGGACTCGTCGCCTCCCCTGCAGCCAGACAGCGACCGCCGTTCGGAAACAAGAGGAGCGAGTCTGCTAGCAGCTGAACACCAGCAGCTCTGCGCCACACTACGACCGAGGTATGGTCTCGCAGACAATACCCATGCTGTTCAACGTAACGAAATACTCGTTAAATTATCGTAGATAAAAGGGGGCAGTAGATAGTTCGTCTTATTTACCTACGTATTAAATACTAGCTGTTTCCGGAAAAGTGTTGCTGTGGCTCAGTTTGGTTCAATGGAAAAGAAAGAAAAGAGAAAGCACCCGTTTCTAATGTGGAAGGAAGATGTATACACGTCGCTTCGCCCATTTCCTACTCCTCCCCCTTCTCTGTCCATCATATCCTCCTCCCCCTCTTCGTCCATCTTCTTCCCCGTCTCTCTCCATCTCCTTCTGCTCCTCTCTCCCCTCTTCTCTCTGCCCATCATCTCCTCCCTCCTTTCTATGTCCATCTCCACCAGCCTCTGTTCACCTCCTCCCAGTCCCTCCTCGTCCTAGCCAGCACTACCTCCCCCTCTGTCCATCCATCTTCTCCTTCTCCATCTCTCTTCGTCCTTCTTCTCCTTACCCATCTCTCTCCATCATCTCCCTCCTGCTCCTCTCATGCCCCCTCACGCTCCCTCCTCTCTATTCATCACAATATCCCCCTGTCTCTGTTAATCTCTTTCTCTATTTCCTCCTGCCGCCCCTCTCTGACTATCACGTCCTCCCCCTTTCTATATCCATCTTCTCCTCCCCTCTCCCTCCATCTTCTCCTGTCACTTCTCTGTTTCCATCTCTTCCTTCCCGCTTTCTACCTCCATTTTCCTTCCACCCCTCCGTCCATCTGGTCTCGCCTTCTCTCTGACCATGAGCCTTGCTTGCTGTTGTTGCATATTTTGAATCTATAGTAATATTCTTATCATAAACCGATAAGTCATAAATAAAACTTCCCTGTTTATTAACAACTTTTATGTCCGTTTATGCTCTTTATAGTGCAAAAATTTAAAATACATCGATCAAGAACTTTTCGAGACTTTTGGTAATAACGTTTCTCCTTTAGATATTACATATCTATATATCACATAAAAAATTAGAAACAGGTATAGAAAACAGTTGCTTATTCGAATGCAACGTTGTGCCAATATTTCTAAGTAGACTGTGAAGAGCTTACGGAAATTTAAGACTTTGAACACACAAACATATACGGATTACTTATACACATGTAAATGTTCGTTTGTTGCTAGCAAAAACTTCACGTTCTTTGTTCAAAAGCTTAAATCTCCGAAAGCTCTACAATTCCTTTGGATTTTTGACACAACATTGCACTCGAATACATCCGAGTTTTTGTATATGGTATGTATTTATATATGGTATATGTATTTTATATATACAAAATTTAATATGCGTATTTTTATACCATATGGCACTCCAGTAGGTATATAAAAACACGCTTGTATTCGAATGCAATGTTATGTCAGAATTTCAAAGTAATCGGTGGAGAGCTTTCGGAGATATAGGATTTTGAACAAATGAACTTACGAACATTTAAATTTTTATTTATGAATATTTTGTAATCAACCTGCTGGATTTGCAAACTTCATTCGACGTTTCTTCCATGTTTAAGGATTAAATTTGTGTTTCTCAAACTTCATCTCTAGCAATTCGACTATCTCAACCCCATAGGAAGCATTTTGCACGAAGTTCTACTATAAATTCAAAAATGCAATATTTTTTGAGAACAGGAGAAGGCGAAACGCGTGTGGGATAAATAAAGTAACTAGCAGCAGGAAAAGGCAGTTTTATTTACAAAACAAGTATTCTTTATATATAATAATATAATTTCTGGTTTTGTAAAAGTCACTGTAAGCAGCAGGTCATGTGGAGCATAAGTAGCTAAATGGAAATCAGAAATTCTGTGTTTACTCCTGAGGCAAATTAATCCTACTTCTCTGTAGATGACATGCTGTGAAGCCATAGAAAGGACTAACGGTAAACCGACTTGTGTAAAACTACTTTCTCGATTAATGTAGTTTCAGCTGGGCAATCAAAATAAAATTTTAAAAATTGCGCGTTATAATTTTTCTGCCTAAAATAGAAAACCATTATAAAATTTGTATAATATTTTTACAGAAAAAATTGAGAATCACAGGAAATGACACATAGGTTTCGAATGACGATTGGGTGAACAGAAAAAGGAAATACACTGTGTTTTTCAGAAGACAGAGACGAGAAGTTTGTGTATGTTTACAATTATAGAGACTTTGTACACACAGCGTGTTTCTAAAGTTTCATCTGATTCCACAAGATGTCAATTTCTAGATAAATGAAGACACAAACCTGTAGTCAATTAGGATTGGCACTTAAAAAGTGGAAATTCATCTTCTCATATTAGTGCAACAGAAGATACTGCAAGCTACTGAAGCCGACCAGAGTGGCCGAGCGGTTCTAGGCGCTACAGTATGGAACCGCGAGACCGCTACGGTCGCAGGTTCGAATCCTGCCTCGGGCATGGATGTGTGTGATGTCATTAGGTTAGTTAGGTTGAAGTAGTTCTAAGTTCTAGGGGACTGATGACCTCAGAAGTTATGTCCCATAGTGCTCAGAGCCATTTGAACCATTTTTTTGCAAGCTACTGGCCGATTTTCATATCTTGGTAGCATTATCTGCCATAACTGGGACGCTGATGCCGACATCAGCAGCAGAACTGGGAAGGCATCTACACTCTTTCAATGAAAGCTATCCAATGGCACTTACACTTTAAGTACTGTGCGCCCACAAAGATTTGGCTGTACTCCTCTATCATCCTACTGATGGCCATATATGCACGTGACACCAGAAGAAGTCAGCAAAATCAACATACAAGTTCATTGCTATTCACCAACGATGCTTGAGGCGAATTCTGTTGGAAATGAAGAAGTGTTGAGAAGAAGTAGTCAGCCTGCATAAAATCGTTGGTGAAGGAATATTCTAGGCAGGGTATATTCTACGCAAGAGAAAAATGCCAAAATCAACACTGTTGTGTTGTTGCCCGATATTCTGCCCAGTATTGGAGGAACTAAGTGAGGTGTCAGTTCATGCAGTTGCAAATAGGGTTGTGCCAGGAGCAGCCCGTTAGCTCCCCCGCCGTTTCGCGCGCCTGGACATGCTGGAGATCTGGATTTTTCCACAGACGCGGAAACTTCCTTTTACAAAAGAATGGAGCGCCTCCGCACTGGAAGTTTCATGTAAGATCAATTCTCAACAACGAGCTGTTCGAATGATGGGTTGGTCAAACGAGGCATACCATTGTCTTACAAGGTCGCTTGGTCTCACTGTATGTGCATTTTAATTTTTGTGTTTTTGTTTTACGGGGCGCTGTGCAAGACACCGTTTATGTGCTTTTCCTTCCAACAAATCAGAGTGAACTGAACGAAGAGTATCAACAGCAATAAATGCAGTAATTCCAGAGATGCTCGCGGAAGTAAGGTACAAATTTGATTATCTTCTGGAGTCGTGAGTCCAGTAGAGGAGACGTTGATCATTTGTGAAAGATAAATAGAAGATTTTTATCCTGAACGTAGTTGTAACAAGTACGCCAGGGTTCATTGCACATACATGTAAAACAAAAATATACCCTTGAAAAATTGGATGGTTATTTTGAAAATAAAAACTCTGTAGTCGCACGTGTAATTGAAAATTCACTCCAAGTTACTATCTTCTTTCATGCTGAAGCTACAGTCTTGCGGGATTGGATGATTTTTTTCTGACCGCCCTGCATTTTAAGTGGAGCAGCGGTGTGTGTTCAAAACCAACAAATTTGTTAGTAAAGTAATTAATAAATTATTCACCTTGTATTATAATCACGTCTATCAGATAAATGGGTTATTAAGACCTTTCGGTGGTGGCGAGCATAAAAAACACGTAGATAAAAACGACGATAACTCGCCCCTAGAGGACGCACTGCTAATGGCACTGTCCCCCTTGCTGGTTGACGGCCGCCAACCGCACGGCGTCTGTTTTGTTTTGGAACGCCTCGGCGGCGGCCCCCGCAGAAGAGGTCTGATTGATCTGTCAGCGTAGCAGCCCCACTAACAGACCAGAACCCTCCCCACCCCCGCCAGTTACGTTTTTGTTCGCGTACCTGGACGCACGTTGGGAGAGTTCTGTGTCCTGCCCCAAGGAGTGAGGAGCAAGGTCCGCTCCTGCGCTTACGGAGATGGTTTAAAATATGCCAATAGAATTTGCAGCAGGCGTATGAAACAAGATTAGCTGACAAGTGATAGGACTGATAAGCATTAGCGCTTCGACGTATGGGTTACTAGACTACTGGACAGACTGAGGAAGGAGAGAGGGGGGGTAGGGAGGGAGCGAGAGGGACCATGGTTCAAAATGGCTCTGACCAGTATGGGACTTAACTTAACCTAGAACTTAGAACTACTTAAACCTAACTAACCTAAGGACATCACACACATCCATTCCCGAGGCAGGATTCGAACCTGCGACCGTAGCGGTCGCGCGGTTCCAGACTGTAGCGCCTAGAACCACTCGGCCACTCCGGCCGGCAGAGAGACCATGAGAGAGTTACGATAGGGAGGGAGGGAGGAGGAGGAGTGTGTGTGTGTGTGTGTGTATATAGCTCCATATTTAGCAATTATATACAACCACTCACTCACAGAAAGATCCTTACCGAAAGACTGGAAAATTGCTCAAGTCACACCAGTACCCAAAGAGGGAAGTAGGAGTAATACGCTGAGTTACATGCCTACATCACTAACGTTGATTTGCAGTAGGGTTTTGGAACATATACTGTATTCGAACATTATGAAGTACCTCGAAGGAAACGATTTATTGACGCGTAGTCAGCACAGTTTCAGAAAATATCGTTCCTGCGAAACACAACTAGCTTTTTATACTCATGAAGTAATAAGTGCTATCGACAGGGGATGCCAAATTGATTCCATATTTTTAGATTTGCAGAAGGCTTACGAAACCGTTCCTCACAAGTGTCTTCTAACCAAACTGCGTGCCTACGGAGTATCGCCTCAGTTGTGCGACTGGATTCGTGATTTCCTGTCAGAAAGGTCACAGTTCGTAGTAATAGACGGAAAGTCATCGAGTAAAACAGAAGTAATATCCGGCGTTCCCCAAGGAAGTGTTATAGGCCCTCTATTGTTCCTGATCTATATTAACGACATAGGAGACAATCTGAGTAGCCGTCTTAGATTGTTTGCAGATGATGCTCTGTCATTTACCGTCTTGTAAAGTCATCAGATGATCAAAACGACTTGCAAAATGATTTAGATAAGATATCTGTAGGGTGCGAAAAGTGGCAATTGATCCTGAATAAGGAAAAGTGTGAAGTTATTCAGATGAGTACTAAAAGAAATCCGCTAAAATTCGATTACGCGATAAGTCACACAAATCTGAAGGCTGTAAATTCAACTAAATACTTAGGTATTACAATTACAAATAATCTAAACTGGAACGATCACATAGACAATATTGTGGGTAGAGCAAACCAAAGACTGCGATTCATTGGCAGAACACTTAGAAGGTGCAACAAATCTACTGAAGAGACTGCTTACACCACACTTGTCCGCCTTATTCTGGAGGATTGCTGTACGGTGAGGGATCCGCTTCAGGTGGGACTGACGGATGACATCGAAAAAGTACAAAGAAGAGCAGCTCGTTTTGTATTATCGCGAAATAGGGGAGATAGTGTCACAGACATGATACGCGAATTGGAGTGGTAATCATTAAAACAAAGGCGTTTTTCGTTGCGACGGGACCTTCTCACGAAATTTCAATCACGAGTTTTCTCTTTCGATTGTGAAAACATTCTGTTGGCACACACCTACATAGGGGGTAATAATCATCATGATAAAATAAGAGAAATCAGGGCTCGCACAGAAAAATTTAAGTGCTCGTTTTTCCCGCGTGCCGTTCGAGAGCGGAACAGTAGAGAGACAACTTGAAGGTGGTTCACTGGGCCCTCTGCCAGGCACTTTATTGTGAATAGCAGAGTAATCACGTAGATGTAGATGTAGATTGTGGTTACTTGTTTGGACACTGGGCATCGATTTAGTATGTCAATTTTTCAAAAGAGCACCAAACAAACCAGAGAGCTACAAAATGTCGAGAAGTACTGACAACTGTAAGGTCCTACTATGCTTCCTGGAGCAGAAGCCGCAGTCTTACTTTCGTTCATGTAGAACATTCGCCATCCAGTACAAGACAGCGGGGTCTATTAATAAAAAATTTTCGAGCTGATTGCGCTTGATAAGATAGTCCGTAAAATTGTGTCCTGATTACTAGTCGACGGTATTGTACAGGAAATTATCTTAATCACATTGAGCACCGCAGCTGACACTAATGTCAAGGAATAATGAAAACCACCTCAGCCATATTATTACACATTTGTTGCGTTCCGACCGGATTCGTTCGTTCAACAACCTGAAGATTTTCAACGAACGAAACCGCTAGTAACACAGACAATGAGTAATAATACAGTTGAGGTGGCTTTCATTAATCATTGTGCAGTGTCAGCTCACAGAATTCTAGGAAGATGCAGTCTACCTCTTCCTTTGCAGATACTATTTGCTTATCCTTGGATAGAATATTCCGTTCCTACAAGAATCTCATAAAAGTGGAATTTAAAATGAGTTCCAGATTTCTGAAAGAGATGGATACAGCGATGCTAGTAGTTCTGTACGTCCGCTCTTCCGTCTTTATTTATTTATTGATGATTTTTTGTAAACATCTTCTCTTTTTCATTTAATCCTTTCGTTGTTGATGGTACATGAGTGTCACTAAAGCAATGCGTAGTTTTGAGCGATGGTCCAAATGGCTCTGAGCACTATGGGACATAACATGTGAGGTCAACAGTCCTCTAGAACTTAGAACTACTTAAACCTAAGTTACCTAAGGACATGACACACATCCATGCCCGAGGCAGGATTGTAACCTGCTACCGTAGTGGTCGCGCTGTTCCAGACTGAAGCGGCTAGAACGGCTCGGCCACAGCGGCCGGATTTTGAGCGATGGGTTTCTATTTCTCAAACCCGTCTAATGCAGCATGTGGCGAGGTGCTTTCGGAACTTGGAGAAAGATACTGCGGACCACAGGATGGATACGTAGAAGGCTGCGAGCGATCAAACGGGGCGACGTGTGTTTAAAGGTGGCACAGTGCGTCTGTTTCACGAAAATCAGATCGAATCACCACATTTTCATTCCAAGAATGTCTGAAGCAACTAACTGTTATATATATAGTGGCCCTTAGATGTATATGCCCCAGAAAACTTCTTACAATGTAGAAAACATTAAATATTATGTTGAAAACTTGGGTACGATAATTCATGTTTTTCATCGTCAGGAGAATAAAGGTGTTTTGGCACTTATTTGTTGTACTTTTTTCCGTAACTGACATCCTGATAAAATCATTCTAAAATTAAAAATTTAACCCTGAAAATTACAAGTTCACATGAAACATGAAAACATGTATCTAGTTAGATTCGTGGGACGCATGTGTCCCACTTCATCGATTTTGAAAATGGGTCAGGTTAAAATTTTTTGATAGTGGAAGTGTATAATTTTTTATTTTTTAAATATATGCAAAATAATTTTTAGCCTTAAAACAGTCAAGGACGACTATTTTATAAATGAGAGATTCTTGATGAAAATAAGCTAGGAAAGGGGCTAATTCGAACTCATTCAATATTAAACATACCTGCCCGGATAGCCGTGCGTGTTGAGGCGTCGCTTTTGGGACGGGGAGGTGCGCCAGACCCAGATGGAATCCGCCCGAAACATTAACGACAAGGGTCGTTATGTCGGCCAGCCTGGATGTGTTTTTCGGGCGGTTTCCCACATCCTACTCGATGAATGCCGAATTGGTACACAAGTTTCGCCTTAGTTACACAATTCGAAAACATTTACATAATTTTTGCCCACTTTCACACGAATAAAACTGTGCGCAGACAGTGGGGTGCACATATCTCGTCCCAAGGGGTAACCGGAGTGGCAACAGGAAGAGCATCCGGCCACCTCTTAAACTACGCACGCCAAATACGTTGATAACCGTGCCGAGCCTTCGCCGACGCTGGACTAACGCTCAAGAAAAAGAAGAGGAGAAAACGAAGGTTCAGTGGTCAATCTAATACGAAATTTGAAATCAGTACATCTTATTTTTGTGTATGTGCAAACTAAAGCAAAGCTCCGCGTTCTTACCTAGATGGGACTGACCAGCCGCCTTGTCATCCACTGTAGGTACAATGGCAACACTTGTGCGGTATGGAGGGTCGTGGAGTCAGCAAGGCATTCCCCTGGCCGTTGTCGGCTTTTTTGGACTTGCATCCGCTACTGAAGTTTTTTGGTCTCTGCGTTGTCGTGTATAAATGCATTATAAAATGCGTAATTTAATACTCATGTTCAAGGCAAAAAGAACACGATGAATGACTACATATAGGACGTTCACTAGTATATTCTGCAGAAATGATTAGCATTTCAGTCACCCCGGTTCAGCATGTATCATGTCGCCTAGTAGGTACAGGGTCCGCCATGGGCTCTGTAACATGTTCCATGCGTGATGACAGTGACGTGTACACAAGGCGCGAATGGAGTCCTGTGGTGTAGCCATCCATCTTGCATTCACCTGGTTCCAAAGTCCATCTGTGGTGGCTGGGATTAGATCACAGTGCTGCACCCGTCGTTTCACCGTGCCCCACACATTTTCGATTGGTGACAAGTCTGGTGACCTGGTGGGCCAGAGCATCATCCTGTGGCACCAAGGAGGCACGTGGGGCCGTGCATTGCCTTGCTGAAAAATGGCGTCTGGCGCGTTGTGCAGAAAGGTTATGGCTACGGGTTGCAGGATGTCATTCACGTCGGTCACACCGGTCACAGAGCCCTGGACACTTAGCAACTGTGATTTTTGGTTGTACCCAATAGCACCCCACACCATAAAGCCTTTGATACCGTTCCTCACAAGCGACTATTAATCAAATTGCGTGCATATGGAGTATCGTCTCAGATGTGTGACTGGATTCGTGATTTCCTCTCAGAGAGGTCACAGTTCGTAGCGATAGACGGTAAATCATCGAGTAGAACAGAAGTGGTATCTGGCGTTCCGCAAGGTAGTGTCATAGGCCCTCTGCTGTTCCTGATTTAGGTTAATGATCTAGGTAATAATCTGCGCAGCCCTCTTAGATTGTTAGCAGATGACGCTGTAATTTACCGTCTAGTAAAATGATCATACGATCAATTCCAATTACTAAATGATCTAGAGAGAATTTCTGCATGGTGCGAAAAGTGACAATTGGCACAAAACAAAGAAAAATGCGAGGTCATCGACGTGGGTACTAAAAGAAATCCGATATACTTTGGGTATACGATAAATTGCACTATTCTAAGGGCTGTCAACTCTACTAAATACATAGGAATTACAATTACGAGCAACTTAAATTGGAAAGACCACATAGATAATATTGTGGGGAAAGCGAACAAAGACTGCGCTTTGTTGGCAGAACACTTAGAAGATGCGACAAACGCACTAAAGAGACAGCCTACATTACACTTGTCCGTCTTCTGCTGGAATACTGCTGCCCGGTGTGGGATCCTTACAAGGTAAGATTGACGGAGGACATCGAAAAAGTGTAAAAAAGGACAGCTCGTTTAGTGTTATCGCGCAATAGGGGTGAGAGTGTCACTGATATGATAAGCGAGTTGGGGTGTCATTCACTGAAACAAAGGCGGTTTTCTTTGCGGCGAGAACTATTTACGAAATTTCAATCACCAACTTTCTCTTAAGAATGCGAAAATATTTTGTTGACACCCACCTACGTAGGGAGAAATGATCATCATAATAAAATAAGGGAAATCAGATCTCGAACGGAAAGATTTAGATGTTTCTTTTTCCCACGCGCCATTCGAGAGTGGAATGGTAGAGAAGTTGTATGAAACTGGTTCGATGAACCCTCTGCCAGGCACTTAAATGTGAATTGCAGACTAACGATGTAGATGTAGAAAGCCTTCAGCTGGCACTGTATGTCTTGTGTGAATACTGTGATGTCGCTCCCCCTGTCGGCAGCGAACCAAAATGCAGCCATCATTTTCAAACAAACAGAACCTGGATTCGTCCGAAAACACTATCTGATGCCATTCCTGTCCCCAATAACGTCGTTCTGCACCCAATTTCCATCTAGCATATTTTCGCATGTTCGTTAAAAAATGGTTCAAATGGCTCTGAACACTATGGGACTTAACATCTGTGGTCATCAGTCCCCTAGAACTTAGAACTACTTAAACCTAACTAACCTAAGGACATCACACACATCCATGCCCGAGGCAGGATTCGAACCTGCAACCGCAGTAGTCGCGCGGTTCCGGACTGAGCGCCTAGAACCGCTCGGCCGCATGTTCGTTAAAGGTAGGCCGAGTAGTGGACGACGCGCACGTAACCCCTGAGAGTGTATATGTGTTCCACTGTTCCACTGTTGCGCCAGAGCTGAGGAGAACGCAGATCTGTCCTGCAATCCCATTCTGATGAGACGTCGATCTTCACGGTGGTTGGCCTGGTTGGCGTGACCTGACCCATCTCGCCGTGTTCTACGGCCTTCCGTGAACCATTCTGCACACACCGTTGCACTGCCGAAACACTTCGTTCCTCACGATCGGTTTATAGCGTCAACAAGAGCCACAGGCACATTTTACCGGTAGGTGTTGTTGGGTCGCGGTATTGTGTTGACCTTGAACCCGTGGGCTGAATGATTCAAATGCTAATCTTTTCTGCAGAACATACTGATGTAATGTCCTTTGAATACGAAAGACGCACTAGGCCTTTTTTTGAATGTATAGCATGAGTATTATTTCGACTTCCGTCTGTTGTCTTCAATCTCACCAACAAGCTGTTCTCCGCCTCCTTCATACCTAGTTGGCTCTGCTGTTCAGATACAAGTGGGGAGATAACCGTATTCACGCAGTATGTCGAAGACCAATCGTAAACGCTGCTCCGCGGAGAATTACTCGTTGAAGAAACTAACATTGCTATTTTCGACGATAAGCTCTCCTCGTCTTTCCATTTTTACGACCGTAGTCATACATCATTTCGTCTCACGCCACATGTGTACGCGTGGCTTTACAACGCAGAAAATCGAAATCCGCCGCTAAACTGATCAACCTCTCTCGTTCAGGCGAGAGATAGCGGCAAAGCATATTACTCCGTCCCTCTGCCTGAGAGATGTACTTATCTCTGCGTAAGTGATTACACGTTCCAATGTTAAACACGCCAAATGCCTTGGGCTTCAATGAGATGCAACTCGAAATTCATAAATATACACCTGTTTCAATTCACGGAGTAGTTCATACAATTTTTTATTCTTTGTCATCAGTTTTCTGACGGGTTTGATGCTATCGTCAGGATTTCGTCTCCTGTACCAACCTCTTCACATCAGAGTAGCACTTACACTCAAAGTCCTCAGATATTTATGATGTGCAGTCCGGAGGAAAGGAACATGCTTTGAGGGGTGACACTATTAGTGATTTTGAAGAAAAAACTTCATACGGACAAATACTCTATTCTCAATGGTTTCCGAGATGGAGCACATTTAATGTCAGTTTTATATGTTTTCCTTCAATAACTGGAAACAGTGGCCTACAGCGAAAACGTGTCACAGGACAAAATTAAACTACATTAAATTTCCCACAAAAAAGATCCCATTAATTTGCTCTCTAGCGCTAACTGTTTGCGCCAAGAGAGCGGGAGTATATTGAAAACATAGCGCGACGCCCATTTACTGTAGCTTGGGTATTCTTCATAGGCCAAATTGAGGTAGTTACCCGTCTTGATAGACAACTGTCCTATAGCAAACTGTTCGTCTCAAATTCCTCTATACTACTGTCGCACGTTGTAAAGAATGACACTGTACTAAACAATGTAGAAAATAAGTAAAAATATACACTAAACGTCTTCTACCCCGGAAACCATTCGGATTAGGGCATACGTCAATATTAAGCCTTTTTGTTCAGAATGAGCAATAATACTACCGTTCAAAGCATATATCTTCCTCCTGACTCATGAGATACATTCCAATCTCTGTCTTTCCACTTAATTTATACCTGCAACAAGTTCATCTTATACCTTGGTAGTTATTCACAATGGTGTGTTCCAGACGTACATTCTACAGCGCATTTTTCTCTAATTAAGACTTATGTTTGCTAGCAGACGATGCGTTTGCCGGGAAATGCTGTCTTTTTCTGTGCTACTCTGCTTCTTGTATCTTCTTGGCATCGTCCATAATGTGCTTTTTGCTTCAAAGGTAGCAAAATTCCTTCAATTCTTCTAATATGTAATTCTCAATTTTTATGTTAACCTTGTCGCCAAATTCATTTCTGCTACTCTTCACTACTTTTGTCTTACTTTGGTTAACTCTTAATCCTCATTTTATGCTCAACAGACCATTCATGCCATTCAGCAGCTCCTGCAATTATTATTTTCATTCAGACATAGAAGATTTCGTCTTTTAAATTCAGTTTGTCGTTTATCCCTTTTCTGTTGCTCCTGAATACTTTCATCTTCCTTTTGTTAATTGCCAATCCGTATTCTGTGCTTAGTAGACCGATCATTCCATTCAACAGTGGCTGTGATTCTTTCTCACTTTTACGGAAGAAAGTAATTTTATCAGCGTATCTTGTCATTGATACCATTTCACCCCCCCTTCTTCATTGTTTCTTAGATGTACAGGCTGAACAATAGAGGAAGAAGACAGCATATCCCTGTTTTACTTCCTTTTCAACGCGAGGACTTTTCTCTTTGCCTTCCATTTTTTTTCCTGTCATGTTGGTCCATGTACGTACACATTTTATGTTTTGCGTATTCTCCTTGCTTCACCGTACCACTCCCTAAAACACTTTGTGTATTAAACTATCCAGTATACCTCTAGTACTCAGAGAGTTTGGGTATTAGCTGGTGTCTTGCTTTCGACCCCATTCAGGAAACAGGGGAGGCAAATAAACCATTAAGAAGGCTACTGATTACGAACATCACCTCCTCTGTTCGCAACCAAAATTTGCCAGAATGAAGTGAACTAGGTGATTTGAAAGTTCCTTTATGAAGGCCAATTTTCGATGAAAATTTCAGCCTACGTGTCGCTCATATTTCTTTATGTTCGGAATCTGTCTTCCATTACATCTCTGATGTAATGGAAGTAATAAACAATTAACGCTAATCAGGACTGAACGGTGTTGAAAATTTTTGCCGTCATTACTAGCTGAAGCCAAGATGTACCTTGAAGAGGGAAATGGCGAGGTGATCCCAGATTATCAGCAACTCTCGTTATTAGTCACTCATGAATGTGCACTTTAAAAATTCCTCAGATTGCCACACAGTGTATTACCGATCCGCGGTTACAAAATGAGGTCATATGGGTGAAGTGGCCTGCTGTCGCAATACGGCCGTGTTTGTTGTGCCGTATCTGCGGCTGTCAGCCCGGGCGTCGAATGCTTTCGCGATGTCTCTCCGGTCACGTCCGCCGCTGAAATGTTTATTAATGGTTCCCAGCGCTATGATTAGTTACGGACATTGATACTGGCAGCAGTAACCTTGCATCATTTGAGCTCACGTTCCGCTCAGTTAACACTGGGATCGCCAGCCAAATACTATTTGTTGCCGAAGACGTCCCTGCGAAGGCTGACGGCAGTTTGGACGTCGTAAGCACAAGACACCCGTCGGTAGTCGGCCTACGAGTGTGAAAACTCTGTAAATCACGATTCCTGCAGTCTTGCAATCCGTTCTGCTCCAGTACGAACATAATTTCATACAAAGTTTTATTTTAGCCATTCAGTGTTCTTTCTATCAAACAATGGAAAATCCAGGATGGAATGTAACAATATTATGGGAAGGAAAGTTGCTACTTACCATATAGCGGAGATGCTGAGTCGCAGATAGGCACAACAGAAAGATTCTCACAATTAAAGCTTTCGACCATTAAGGTCTTCGTTAACAATAGAAACAATAGACACACACACACACACACACACACACACACACACACACACAGTGTGGTTTCAGAGACAGCAGCCGTATGTATGAGTTGCGTTTGCGTGAAAATATAAGAAAGGGAGTGATAATTTGTAAGCATAGACAGAACGCTATTATGAGAAGGAAAGTTGCTACTCACCATATAGCGGAGATGCTGAGTCGCAGATAGGCACAACAAAAAGATTCTCACAATTAAAGCTTTCGACCATTAAGGCCGTTGTCAACAATAGACACACACACACACACACACACACACACACACACACACTCACGGTTCAGTTCTGATTCTATTCTGCTTCTAGTTGCTTGTGTCTTGAGCCGTCAAGTCCTCATACTGCCGAACTGCCTTCGCTTTTCTGAGTACTGATTTGTCCTACGGACTAGTGCCAAGTACGAGTGTTCAGTAAGTAACGAACACTTTTTTCGCAAATTTAGGTTGAAAAAATGAGGAATTAGTTGTGGTTCATCGTGGAATATTCCTGCTTCAGCCCGTACAGTTTCGTGACGTTCCGAGAGATAGCGGCGCTATACGTAGCCTTCAAAATGGCGTCTTTAATGGTGTTCCAACTTCCAAGCAGAGAGATGTCGCTGAATCTCTTTTGGCGGGAAACCAGAGCATCGAAGGTATTCATAGATGCTTGCAGAGCGTCTACAAAAGCCTCGCAGTGAACAAAAGCAAGGTGAGTCGTTGGGTGAGGCGTCTGTCATCTCCGCAACAAGCTCGTGCGAACCTGTCCAATCTCCCAAGTGTCGGCAGTCCACACACAACTGGAACTCCAGCAATACTGGAACGTGCGGACACTGTCATTCGAGGTGACTGATGGATCACGATCAAACTCCTCGTTGTTTAACTGGAAGTCTCTGTGGGTAGTGCTGATATTCTCGTCCACCACACGAAACAAAACGGCAAACCAGGAGCGGTGTCACACCACCTTTCCTCCGAAGAGAGTTCAAACCCGCGATCTAAGCCGTTAGAGTCGCGGCGACGGCCTTCTGGGACTCTGAAGAGCTTATTTTGCTTGAAGTATTGTGTCATGGTGCAACGATCAAGTGTTCAAATGGCTCTGAGCACTATGGGACTTAACTTCTGAGGTCCTCAGTCCCCTAGAACTTAGAACTACTTAAACCTAACTAACCTAAAGACATCACACACATCCATGCCCGAGGCAGGATTCGAACCTGCGACCGTAGCGGTCTCGCGCTTCCAGACTGTAGCGCCTATAACCGCTCGGCCACCCCGGCCGGCACGATCAAGTGTGAAGTGTGTTATAGGAAATTGAAGAAACGAACTTCTACATGACAACGCATAGCCAAACACAAGTCTGCGAACCTGAAAGGAACTTACAAAACTTCATCAATCGCACAGCCCCAATGTCCCATGTTATGACTTCCATCTGTCTGGCCCAATGAATTATGCACTGTCCAGGAAGCAGTATGTGGACGACAGGGAAGTTATTGATGCAGCAAGATGTTGCCTTCGACGTCGACCAGTAGAGTGGTATCATGAGGGCATACAGTCCCTCCCAGTAAGGTGGCATAAGACCGTCGTATTGAACGGAGATTACGTTGAAAAAACGTGTTGCATTACTTACTGAACACCCCTTGTAGTACTAGTGCATAGAATTCAGAGTTCAAGTAGTTCAGGTTTTGAAAATCACACAGCGCAGTATTTCGGGTGCTTCTTTGTGTAATTATGACAGCATAAGAGTTGTCTAATCCCATAATGCTCATATATAGGGTGATTCAGCTGCTTCTGCCTGTGGGTTTTATGCAACCCGAACCGCATTCAAATACCAACCGCAAATTTTCATATTCTCTTACTCGCTACGGGCAAACTATTAGACCTATAGAAAAAAATAAACAGAACCTTTTTGTAGGGAAAGTAACGTAGTTGAATTTTGTACTGGGATAAGTTCTCGATAGAAGCTGTAATTCATGAATTTTTCAATGAAAATGTACAAAAAGTGCCTTTCAAACGCGCTTCTCTCGAATACCTCGAAAACCGTGGCATCCAGGAAAAACGTACCCAAGTGCAAAATTTAATTACAATAAATTTCCTACAAAAATGTGCTGCTCATGTTTTTCTGTAGAACTAATAGTCTGCACGCAGCGAGCGAGAGAATATGAAAATTTCGACTGTGGTATTTGCAGGTATTGCGGATTACATAAAACCCATACGTAGGGGCAGCTGAATCGGCCTGTATTCCAGCCACAGCATATTGGGGAGGTACAAAAGATAAGTGATCTTTAAGAGTAAATAAAATGTGGTCTTTATTTACTATCGTGCTAATTCATTGGCTGTTATCTGCGTCCACTTCTATTTCCTTTCTTGAGTAAAGGGTGTGGATAGGTGTAAATGTAGATTCCATGGTTCCTCATAGCCACATAATAAATATGTTTGAGGCACACACTAATGTTAGATTTTACTCCAACGTGCCTGCTTAATATATGAACTGTAGTGAGAAATCTTTCCTCCCCAATCAGAATAACGGTGATCTACGTGTCAGTGTTTACATTCCCACAGTAGAAAAATGATGAACTCGCGCGGACAGGGGCAGTGCATTCGGTCAGTCGGGAGCGGAGTCGCGCCGTGAGGCGGGTGCAGAAGCAGAAGCAGCAGCAGATATCCCACGCGGAGCCGCGCCAAGGCTGACTAACGCCGGACGCAAATAGCGGCTGGACGGGGGACACGGCCGCCGGGGGAAATATTTATTGCGGCCGCTACTGCCGCTGCCGCGCTCGCGGCGACACCGCCCCGCCTGCCCAGGAAGCTAAGCGGGCACCGCGCGGCCTTGGCCGATCCCGGCGCCCGCTATCTGCCACGGGCCGCAACAGGCACTGCTGTCCCCGTCTCGCTGTTTACGTGTCCCGGGATCAAACAAGTGCTCGTAATCTACGAGACGATCGCGGGGAAAAACTCCACTCACAGCGACGAATAACTAGGGATGGAAAAAACGGATGAAAAAACCGATCGATTCAACCGATACCGGTATTTTAGTTCCGAGTAACCGGTATTTTTCGCTGTTTCTTTGGTCTCGGTTATAAAAGATGTTTTTTTTTTACTAGTAATCGAATAAAAAAAAATTGTCAATTACCCACAGCAGTAGTGCTACAATTTCTCGTTTTAAATAAGGCATTTTTTTTTAAAAGGAGTAGTTTTTGTTTGTAAAATTTGACACATGTCATAAGAAAAGGTACAGCATTCCTGAGACAATAATGTCCCTATCGCCATGTATCCTCACTTTAGATGCACGTGTGCGTGCAATATGCAAGCTGGTAACGGCGGTCATCGCTGAATCAACGGATTTCCGGTTATATCTGTTTTCTTCAACTCCGGCTTAACCGGAGTATTAAAACCGCTCGAAATAACCCGTTTCTGAAATAACCGAGTTTCAGTTTTTGTATTCCTATTACTACAAGTACAAATCAAACAAAGACTAAACAAAATTTGACTCCCTCAGGTCAAGATACATAGAATCTAAGAATTTTTAACATCATGCAGCCCCGTCAGCAACTGTGATAATTAAACATATAACACGTCAGCCTCAGTTGCAAATAGAAACCAGTCTTTACCTAGGTTTCAGTCAAAATAATTTGGCCTTCTTCAGAAGCTTTTAACACTGAACTATTGCATGCCAAAGTTTGGCATGATCAAATTTTCACATCTTTTAATAAACTCCACGAGAAAATAAGCTTTACGCTGGAAAATGAATCTCCAAATAGATCTTTGAATTATCTAGACCTAAGTTTGGCGACAGAGGACAACCGTATTAGGTTTAACATTTTTCAGAAAAATACCTTTTCCGATAATATCATCGCAGCCGACTCTACACACCCCCAAGCCCACAAAATGGACTTCTTCCATTCTTGCATACACCGAGCGCTCGCCATTCCTCTTTCAGCAAACGCAACGGAGAACGAGTTACAAACCATAGAACGTATCGCCCATAATAACGGATATAAAGCAGAAATTGTGAGACAAATGCCGGCCGCGGTGGTCTCGCGGTTCTAGGCGCGCAGTCCGGAACCGTGCGATTGCTACGGTCGCAGGTTCGAATCCTGCCTCGGGCATGGACGTGTGTGATGTCCTTAGGTTAGTTAGGTTTAAGTAGTTGTAAGTTCTAGGGGACTGATGACCACAGCAGTTGAGTCCCATTTGAACCATTTTTTTGTGAGACAAATACAAGAAAACAAGTAACAAAACTTCGACCTCATCTACACTAGGTGTCGCAACAGAGGATAACTCCACTAGCTTAATTTCTATTCCTTTCATAGGCAAAGCATCTTATAAAATAGGGCAACTCTTAAAGAGCCACGGCTTTAAGATTGCATATTCTACGAATAACAGCCTCAGAAAGAATTTGGTTCACTCGTTCTGGGGTGTACAACATCACCTGTAGTGATTGCTCGAGTTATTACATCGGCCAGACAGGGAGAGCCCTCTCACCTAGATATAAAGAACATATACCCACGAAAAGTGGTGATGGCACGCGTGGCTCGACTTTTGCCGAGCACCTTGTTCAGTAGGCTCATGCTCCCAACCCACCAAATAACACAGAGCTATTAAATTGCGAGGTTAAAGGCACTAGACTTGACATCGTTGAGGAGTTGAAAATCTTTAAACACCTGTTGCTTGATAACGAAAACCTACTTAATGACCACGTACAACTGAGAAATAAGAACTCTTTTGAAGGTCTTCAACCTTTGCTTCCCCGGTCCTGTGTTATGTTGCCTTTGCAGTCACCCATTCCTGACTCCACTTTCTTTAGTCGAATACCAATGTATTCAAAATTGAGGAATAATTTTGCCGAGTAATAAGTAGTCTTTCTTGTGGGCTCCGAATACGGTTATAGGGTTCTCGTTCTCAGAAGAAAGTTCGGTTGCATATTACGCCATTAACAGTTTTAATGCTTAAATTAATCCAATTCCTAATGTAAAGGTAGCTACTGTTAAGTACCTATATTTCCACGCGCGCATGCGCATGATCATCAGCGATGCTCGGTACATAGCTGCTCCCTGCGATTAGTTCCGGCGCAGCTCTCGCGGCCTACCGACCTCGTCCGCGCAGTGGACTCTGCTGTGTCTCTTCAGCTAAGTAATGTAGATTTATGACTGGGTACTACAGTGCTACGGTTTTATAGTTGACATAGTTGGCATGCAATAGTTTAGTATTAATAGCTTCTGAAGAAGGCCAAATTATTTTGGCTGAAACCTAAGTAGAGATTGGTTTCTATTTGCAACTGAGGCTGATGTGTTATATGTTATACATAAAATCGATATATTAAATTAAATAAGCAAATAAAAGAAAACTTAGTACGTCCACCGTTCGCTACTTTTTTCGGAAACTGATAAGTTGACTGATACGTGGCTGACCACTACAAAAAAGTCACCTGTGTTCTCCCACTGATTTGAAACTTTGCCCAAAAATCATGGCTTCATACCACTATTTGGACATTACAAATAGTCAGTGCTAAATGGTGAAAAGTGAGGTTGACGAACTCTGTTTTTAGTGTTAATTTTTCGGTTTTAAAGGACCAGAAGGGATAAAGGCACATTATGTAGACACAGTCAGCAGGTTAGCTGGTCTCTGTTTTTATTGTAAACTATGAGTGAACTGTTAAGTTTTACGTGCTTAATTTGCTTTAAAAGATTATAAAGATTTGTATGCCCTTTCTTGAAATAATAAAAGAGGAAAGAAATTATGATAACAGTAATAAATTAAAAACATAACAATTCATTCACAGTATACAATAAAACTAGAAAGTATCTGATCTGCTGCCTTCGTCTACATAACACGCCTTCATCGGCTTGTAGCGCTTGAAAGCGCCCAAATTAAGATGAAAAATAGAGTTCGCCAACCTCAGTTTCCTTCCTTCCACCTTAGCAGTGACCATTCGTAACTCCTAAATAATTGTGTGATCCGTAGAAATGTTGGAACACGTGAGGCAATACTGACCTTACGCCTTATCTTAGAAGAAAGTTTAAGGAAAGGCAAACCTACGTTTCTAGCATTTGTGGACTTAGAGAAAGCTTTTGACAATGTTGACTGGAATACTCTCTTTCAAATTCTAAAGGTGGCAGGGGTAAAATACAGGGAACGAACGGCTATTTACAATTTGTACAGAAATCAGCTGGCAGTTATAAGAGTCGAGGGGCATGAAAGGGAAGCAGTGGTTGGGAAGGGAGTCAGACAGGGTTGTAGCCTCTCCGCGATGTTATTCAATCTGTATATTGAGCAAGCAGTAAAGGAAACAAAAAAAAAATCGGAGTAGGAATTAAAATCCACGGAGAAGAAATAAAAACTTTGAGGTTCGCCGATGACATTGTAATTCTGTCAGAGACAGCAGAGGACTTGGAAAAGCAGTTGAACGGAATGGACAGTGTCTTGAAAGGAGGATCATGCAATGTAGTCCAATTAAGGAGTAAAGGAGTTTTGCTATTTGGGGAGCAAAATAACTGATGATGGTCGAAGTAGAGAGGATATAAAATGTAGACTGGCAATGGCAAGGAAAGCGTTTCTGAAGAAGAGAAATTTGTTAACATCGAGTATAGATTTAAGTGTCAGGAAGTCGTATCTGAAAGTATTTGTATGGAGTGTAGCCATGTATGGAAGTGAAACATGGACGATAAATAGTTTGGACAAGAAGACAATAGAAGCTTTCGAAATGTGGTGCTACAGATGAATGCTGAAGATTAGATGGGTAGATCACATAACTAATGAGGTATTGAATAGAATTGGGGAGAAGAGTAGTTTGTGGCACAACTTGACAAGAAGAAGGGACCGGTTGGTAGGACATGTTCTGAGGCATCAATGGATCACAAATTTAGCATTGGAGGGCAGCGTGGAGGGTAAAAATCGTAGAGGGAGACCAAGAGATGAATACACTAAGCAGATTCAGAAGGATGCAGGTTGCAGTAAGTACTGGGAGATGAAGAAGCTTGCACAGGATAGGGTAGCATGGAGAGCTGCATCAAACCAGTCTCAGGTCTGAAGACCACAACAACAACAACAACAACAACAGTCGGTACAGTAACTGCTCGCGAGTGGCATAGATCACAGGTTCGTGTGACGGTCAGGCACTCAGTTCTAATCTCGCAGGAAGTTTCAAATCAGCGTGCACTCCGCTGCAAAGTGAAAATTCATTCCTGAAGAGACGTTCTGTTGGCGCCCCGTCTCGTGCGAATACACCTACGGCGTCACCTAGCTCCGGGTTAATTGTCCCCTCGACACAAAGCTTAATACTGATAGAAGTAGTGTTTAGTGACTGAAACAGAAAGCAGTGTTCTTTCATCACTAGAAGCTGAGTTGTATTTCTGTAACCGGCTGAAAACGATACCTTATCAAGGTCGGTACAATAAAACCTCTGGCAGAAGTTATCCGCGGACAGTGGCGCGTGAACCATCAGTGATAACTCGGCGCTTCCAAGTTGGCCGCCAGCCAGCGGTACGCGGCGGCAGACCGCGATGAGCCGGCTGAACTGTGCCGGCGCAGACTGCGAGGGGGGCGTGGCCGCCGCTGCGACGGCCGCGCAGGCGCACGCGCACTGGAGCGGCAACGGGAACCGGCGTGCCATCGCCCTGCTGCCTGCCTGCCTGTGCCGGTACTCGAGAGCGACAGCAGACTGGGTCACGGAAACGTGAAGCAGCCGCCGCAAACGCTGCCGGTTCTCTGTGGGAGACTTGCAAGAAGTCTGTTCCATTCCATTCCTGATCTGCATGTAATTTATGACGAATGTGTTATAAGGCTACTGTAGTTACACGTATAGTTACTATGAACAAATACACTCCTGCGAAAAACTTAACAGCGGAAGTAACTTCCGCATGATCTGACACTGCAAAGTAACATAGCTCGATGAATGTTTGACCATACGTAGAAAGAACTGCTACAATATAATAACGTGCAATATAATAACGTTAATATAACAATATAATAACTGAAAGAAATACGCCGTAGACGAACAGAGATGACTTGTAGAAAGACAATACACTGAAATCACAGCGATTTATGAGCAGCATAGTGAACGCATTATGGTGGCCGAGATGGACACGCAGCCAACAGCCAACACAGTAGTACAAGTTCACATTCCAACCAGCTCCGCAGATGAATAAAACGTTGGAAGCACGTATGATAAGACGAAGGAAGTTATTCAGATAGTAAAGGGAGACGAAAATTTAATTGGTGACTGGAATTCGATAGTAGGAAATGGCAAAGATGGAAAAATAGAAAGAGAACATGGACTGGGTGGGAAGGAATGAAAGATGAAACCACCTGGTAGAAATATATATAACGCAGCTTATACAAAATGTTCTACAGTCCATGCTCATATTCTTTAAACAAATATGTTGCCGTGGCTACAAAATGTTCACTGCTAGAGTCATCATGAACATCATCATCATCATCATCATATATTATTATTAATTCATTTTTTAATGTAACCAATTCGAAGGTTATACCGATTATCGTTAACCTATGCATCAACATTTGTATAACCTTGTAATTCATTCCGTTTCAATCCAATAAAAGATTTTTCTTAAAGCTGAGTCGGCAGAGAACTTTCCCGCAAAAGGCAAAGATTTCTTTCATTACAAAAAGCGGGACATAATTCTTGCTGGTTACAAAGTTGGAAATGAGTTGCTGTGGTAGATTTGGTTAGTTAGTCACATGTTCCATGCATCATTTGAACGATCCTCTTATCGGACGTGGAGTGAGTCAGTATACTGGACATGTGTGCGTGATTGGTGTTAACATTAATGAGCACATTAGTTTTTTAGTCTTACTCATGCAACTACATTTATTTATTTTTTCTTTTATTTATTTATTTATTTTTATACTGACTACCAGTTTTTAAATAGAAATTCTTCAATGGAATAGGAGTTGCGCAGGAGAAATAAGTCTAAGGTAAATTTAAAACTTGCTTTGCTGTAGGTCGGATGTTTTATGGGATTAGGCAAATGATAAAAAATTTTTATTGCTGCATATTGAACTCCTTTCCGAACCACTGAAACATTTAATAATGGGTAATAAAGGTTACTTTACCCTTTTATTATTGTAGGTATGGATATCACTGTTCATCCCAGTGTAGGATGAATTATTTAGAACGTTGATGAGGAGCTTTTATTACGTCCGCAGTTGAACACAACATATTATTCTTACTGCTCGCTTTTATGCAATCAATAGTTTCTGTATAAGTGATGAACTATCCTGAATTTAAACCTTGTTTTGCTACCTGTCAGATATTTTATGGCACTGGGAAAATGATCAAAAACATTGGTTGCTGCATACTGACCTCCTTTCTGAACCACTGACCTTTGATAATGGATAATAGAGGTCACTTTTACCTTTCCTGTAATAGGTATGGACGTTACTGTTCATCCCAACATGTGATGGATTATTTATAAAGAACTTCATTAGCGAATATATGCATTGCGCGTAAGACATTATCGAGTGGGAATATGCAAAATCTGTCAGGTTTTCCATTCCACCACCAGTGCAGTTCACACCTTCTGGATGGTCTTTGGTGCGTGCCGAGTTGCTGCAATAAGAGTCCGCAACGCATTGCACACTTGCTCGACGGGGTTGAAGCTGTGTAAAAAGGTAGGCGAGACCACTCGCCGAATATCCTCCACCTGCCCTGTTTGATGCAGTCGCTCTTTTTCATCCATAAAAATGAAGTCAGTGCCGAATGAACCCCCGAAAAGACTCACGTGGGGAAAGAGTACAGTACCACAAGAACTTTGACCGGTGCGAGTGTTCAAAGCTTTGCAGTTCAGTTCGACCGTGCAACATTGTCTCTCCACACCATAACATCTGGACAAGCAAAACGATTATGTTCGACAATGTTTGTGGGAGCAATATCTGTTCCCACCTCTTGCCATACTAGGGTACGTCCAGAATTAGTACTCACGCTGTCTGCTCTGACCCAAGAAGGGCACGCGACCCCACTCCGTGTTGGTCCAGTCTTTGTGCTCTTGACAGTATCGCAAACGGTGCCAGCGATGTGCGGATCTCAGTGGAACATAACGTGCAGTTCGTCGGGCAAAGAGACCGCCCAGTGGAGTCGCAGCGCCACTGTGGAGAGTGACATTCCGTGCCTTGCAGTACTGTTGCATGTGGTTGCAATTGCACCCTCTGTTTGGCGTGGCTTCCACTTGACCCTTTCACAAGGTAGCGGTCATCTGCTGCCATAGTTTACTGTGGTCGACCACCTCTTCTCCTTCTGGCACCAGTGTCTGTGGTTCGGAACGCTCCCCAGGCACGTCGAAGATTGATATAGCAGTACCAAACACCTGGGCTACACTTGTCACACTTCGTCTTCCTTACAGTTTCCCGATGGTCATCCAAAGGTCTCCGGGCCATGTTGTAATAAAGACCACCACCGCAGTGAACCGTACTGCTTGCCGATTGCGCTGACTGAACCACACTGTGTTCCTCCCCCTCACCACCCCCCCCCCTTCCTGTCCAGGGCTGGGAGACGTCTGGCAACAAACTCCCGCATTTTCATGCATATCAGCTGAGTATTTAATATCTTATGTTACTTTATGTAGCTCGTCCTAAGTTTTGCAGGGCGGTGTATATGATACGCAATACGGGCATGCTACATACTGAGACGTGGCAGTGATATTTAATTTCCCTTTCTACACTTATCGTAAACTGTAACATTACATAATACCGTAGAATATGGCGGCTTCAGCCTTTATTAATACTTGTATAACAGTTCGCTGTTTCCCACGGGAAGTTAAAAAATAGAACTTTAACCAAATTCTTACTGTCAGTGTCACCAATTGCGATCAATTTGTTGGCTGAATAATCGTCTCATTGTAATTCTTTACGTCTTACAAATAACAGATAATTTCCAAAACTCTACTGGCCTTTACCAAAGAACAACGATTTCAGATTCGTTACGAAATTCGTAATTAACACAAACTAATATTCCATTCTGATAATCTATATTTGCAGACTACTTCCTCACACGAGATACAATGGAGGTACATAAGTTTCATACGAACTGCCTTTAACGATCATAATTTCCAGAACACCTAAACAAAAAACTTAACAACTTAGCGACCACAGAGTTTACAATATATGACAGATCACAGGTGCTGCCTCATAAGGGGCAAAAGTTAACATCTTTGATAATAGTTAATTCGCATTGGCAACACAAGTTAAGAAAAACTGCTATGAAAACACTGCACGAAGTGGAGCAACGCCTTAAGGTGGCCAGCCTTTGTGTGTTTCAAATATAAGTTCATTTGATGAACAGGTTATTATTGTTTACTAGGCTTGAAATATGCCGCAGAATGTTCCAGTTCATTGATACAATCCCCATAGAAGTCAAACTAATGGTTTGATTCCTATGCAGTTTTGAAGAAAGCTATGCAGTAGAACTGAAACACGAACGAGGTAGACGTGTTCGCTTTTGTTCCGGTGAGCGCGACAGAGAAGGCCTGGCGAACAGCGGTGACGGTGGCGTGGGCGGAACCTGCGTCTCGTGGAGGACCCAACGTGGCTTCTTGAACCTTTCAGAAGGTAGTCATATTTATACGCTTCCAGCAAAAAGAAACGTAAGACGCAACTTGAGTGAAAGGGATACACCTTGGGTCTGGAGAAATGGACTCTTCCATGTCCCTGAAGTGGGAAACACTAAAAATCTGCATCAGCAGTCGTGATGGTTGAGAGATAAATATACATAGAAAACTTCCCGTAATTGTGCATCCCAGTGCGAATAAGCGTTCTTCACAGCCTATACTAACAAAAGTAGTTTTGGTTACGTTACCTGTCTACTAGACAGTACTATCAGATCCGTAAAACAACACACACATGTCGTTTTAACTCACATAAATCCACATGGTAAGAGGTTTAAACCTCCGATAAGCTTCGTGGAAATAAATAAATTGTGGATGTTCCAGTAAACTTATTGTTTCATTCGGTGTCAGTACTAATTGGTGCAGGCCTAACCAAAAATTTTCGCATTTAAAGTGAAATATTTTATGTTTGGTAGTTATTCCGATTAACACTGAAACTTTTGGAGAAGAGTGTCACTGAGTGGACAAAAAGTGAAGATCAAATCTGCTGGCCCAGCGCAGGCTTGCCTGCTTCGACAAACAGACGTCGAGTAACATGACAGGACCAGTCCCATGACGACTGCCATTGCCTTTACATCTGTTACATCACCATTTAGTTTCGTGAACGGAGTCACTGGAGAAAATAACCGATATCAGTTCACACATCTTTTCAAGGGCTCACAGGTGCCATTTAAAAGTGCATGTAACCATTTAACACAAACGTATTAGTACATAAAAAACGGTTACAAGCGTATAACATATATCAACGTACACGTTTATGAAATGTTACTTGTCGGAAGCTTATATTACGTATCTTAAAAGAGTAGGATTTTGTTAAGGTTAACTGACGAGGAAATTTACTCTGTGTCCTACCGCACAACGCGCCGGCACCTGAAGGCAGTGAGAAGTGAAGAGATAAAACCAAATTTAACAATTATTAACCAAGCTAATTTTTCAAGAAAGGTTGAAAATTTTCTTCTTCGTATTTTTTGCATTCTGATTGATCGTCTGTCAGCTATAGGCGTCATTAAAACGAATCATTTTAGGTTACATCTGATTTTACTTCCAAAAATCGTAACAGTTTGTGAATCATATAGTTTAGTGAAACTGTGTTTCGATGTAACAGAAGATGTAAATCAGAATTGCTGTTTACCTCGAACGCGAATTGAGAGTTTTAACCACAGAGACTCGTCCCTTGTTTCCTTCTGCATCTCTTAAGCCCCACGTAGGTTGTTCTACTACGCTAATGAAGAGTACAAAAATGGCATCTGCAGTCTACGTTCAATTAGGTACGCATTTCTTATAAATAATTAGATGTAAAGATTTTTACAGCTTCTAGCCAATAAGAAGATCTCCCGCAGCACCGTATACTACCATAGCTGTGTAATAATTTTACTCGTATTTTAACAAATTAAAGAGGGAATACCCAACAACACTTCAGTGGATTACACTTACTTTTATTCCCTAAAATAGAAAGCTGAGACTAAAACTTTTCTTTACAAACGATTCCAGTTCTGTAGAGCATTCAACACTCTGAGAATCTATTTAGAGCTGAGGTCCGTTTATCCAAAGTGAAACCGCGAAGCCGGGTTAATAAACAACTGCTGAGTTATTTGAAAAGGATCTCCTGTTCTGACAGCTGCTTTTACACCAAAAACGATACAGCACTGGAATTTATTTTATCATTATCCAGAGCGGACACCGCGATACAGTATGTAATTAATGTGCCACAGCCTACGATTGTATATAAATTATGTCCTTCACTGGAGGACTGTGATATCTAAATTTGCTAGACGCTGTGATAGTTTATCAAAGAACATAGCTGTGTTTCGCTGCGTCTGTTTCTTAGGGCCTCAGTATTTCTCGATATGCGCAGTTTGTTAGCACGGATAAATATTATCTCCTCTTCGCTAATGTTCAAAGTCACATGTTTGTCTCCTCCGTGCCTCTGTAGAATTCGAAGGCATCTTCTAAACCACCCACCAAAATAAGTTATCGGACGAGATGGCGCATTTACAATAACAACAAAGGGATATTTATTTACATTACACATCACAACATAAAGGACGAATAACATCGGTTACGGTGCCGTTGTTGAAGAGACGATAAACCTAATTCTTTCTACCTTCTTTAGTAATTAAAAATGTGTCTTAAATGGTAAGTGGTTCAAGCTCAAAGAGGAAATAAATTACTTTGTGGTGTATATGAGCAACATTTATATAATTTTTGTTAATGCACTGGCAGAGATTCGCCGAGTCGTAGGGTCAAGCTTAATGTGGGGTGTCTCAAGATGGATAGCCAGCCACGGTGGTGGAAAGAACTAATGAGAGACCAATCACCCTTTCTCTTCCACATATTTCCACTATGCCTGTTGCCTTTCGTTATATTATCTGTGTAACAAATTCGTAGGACAGAAACGTCTCTCTCTCTCTCTCTCTCTCTCTCTCTCTCTCTCTCTCTAGCTTATTAATATCAGAAATATGTTCTTCGTGCATAAGATGTAATATACAGGGTGATTTAGTTGCCGCTACCCATGGGTTTTAGGCAACCTACAGCACTTTCAAATACCACACACAGGATTTTCATATTCTCTCGCTCGCAACGCGTAAGTGGTTAGTCCTACAGAAATCATGTACAGGACCTTATTCCAGAAGATGTAATATAGTTACATTTTTTACTGGAATATGTTTTCCCTAGAGGCAGCACTTTCAGAATTATTCAAGAAAAACTTATAGAAGCGACATTAAAACGCATTTTTCTTGAGTAACCGTGGCCTCCAGCGAAAACTTATCCCAGTACAAAATTAAGTCACATTAAATTTCTGTAGTACTAATGGTTCGCTCATAGCGGGCGAGAAAATATGCAAATCTAGTACGAGGTTATTGAATACATTGGGGGTTGTATAAAACCTGTCGATAGGTGCAACTGAATCACCATGCATAAGGGGCAGTCAAATAAAAACGAGATGGATGAAGAAAAAGTAAGTAAACTGTTTATTATTTCAAAAGTAATCGCCATAACTTAATACATTTATCCCTCTGTGAGACAAGACGGTCAATGCCTCCATGGAAAAATATTTACTGTTGCCTACAGAACTATGATTGCATCCAGGCAAGCACCTCTTCATTGGAATCACATCGACAGCCACGGATCCCCCTGTTCAAGACTCCAAAAATATGAAAATCGAACGGGTAGACACAGGGACTGTACGATGGATGTGTGAGGGCTTTCCAGCAGAGTGTCTGCTGCAAAATCAAAACATCCTTGGTAACTTTTGGGCGGGCATTGTCCTGCAACAGAATGATGTCTGTCACCACGACTTTCTGGAATATGGCACCACAATTAACGCACAGTGGTACGTGGACACTCAGCAAAAATTGAAGCGCGCCGTGAAGTCCAATGCCCAGGAGTGTTGACGAAGTCAAAGATGTTTATATTCCACGTCTCGGTGGGATGTCCTACGCGTCCTCCATACAGCCCAGATCTCCCCCATGCGATTCTTGCGTTTTTGGAGTCCTGAACAGAGACACTCGTGGCCGTTGAGTTGGTCGGAAGAAGAGGGGTATGCATGGTTCGTAAGCTACTGCAAACATATTTATATGAAGGCATTGACTGTCTTGTGTCGCAGTAGGATAAATTTATTAACAGTTACAGCGATTAGTTTCGAAGTAATAACCAGTCTACTTACTTTTCTTCCAGCTGTGTCGTTTTCATTTGATTGCCCCATATAGGTGGGAAGATAGACGCTATAAACTTACACCGCACAGTCAGTACATTTGCTGTTCGTTGATCACTAATTTAAAGTAGGAAAATGTGGAACCACCGCAAACTGTAGTAGCGAAAAATTATTTTACAGACAGTTTGTCGAACGGCCATCTTTTCAGACACACACACACACACACACACACACACACACACACACAGATTATTCGAAGTGGTCGAAATAAAGCTTGCATGAAAAATATATGCAACAAGACATGCGGTTTTGTTCACTGTTCATGAACATTATAGAAGACGGCGGAAATTTATGTGCTACGGACCCCGATCGACCCCATTTTGTCCCTACGTTTTGCACTGTAGAGTTTGCTGGAGTTTCTTCCGAAATATTTCGAGTCTTAAACGCTTGGTCAAACATTTTCGCACGCACTTTACAAGCATTGTGCTTGGCGTAACAATAGATTGTGGACACGCGCTGTTTTTATCGTGAACACCATTTTGTGTTGCATTCAACTGGCCTCCAAACACATCTGCTCCCCTTACTTCCTTTAATCATTAAGTATGATGTACTTGAAACTGTGACTTTGCTTAATGGATGAGACATTTTTAGACGGACGACGCCTTTGCATCCTGTAACAGGCGATGAGACATTGTAAGTATGTTCCTGTGTTCGTATTTTCTCTTGAAATTATTCAATCTATGTAAGAAAGACGTCTGATGAAATACATCAACATTAGCAAAACATGAACGCTTGCTCTTTTAATTACCTCACTCTTATATTCAGTTTCATTCCTCACACCTCTCTTTCGTTCTGTGGAGTTTTCCATTACCACACAATTAAAATAAAACTGCTATCGACCTACACATTGTAATCACATAAGATAACGGAGACCAAGAATGCTCAGCCTAAACGACAACCAACTCTTCATCAATGACAAATCTTATTATTAGAATGTCCGCCCCCGGTAGCTGAGTGGTCAGCGAGACATAATGTCAATCCTAAGGGCCCGGGTTCGATTTCCAGCTGGGTCGGAGATTTTCTCCGCTCAGGGACTGGGTGTTGTGTTGTCCTAATCATCATCATCATTTAATCCCCATCGACGCGCAAGTCGCCGAAATGGCGTCAAATCGAAAGACTTGCACCCGGCGAACGGTCTACCCGACGGGTGGCCATAATCACACGACTTTACTAGAATAAACAGATCACCCAGCACTGCCAACAGAATCAACAGTGCTGCCACGTTAAGATTAGAAATACCTGGAGTTTCGTTGTTTCTAAAGCAAGTACAAACAAACCAGACAGCAAATACATACACAGATAAATGAAAATTACGTCGTTTCTATACAGAACGCTGCGGCAATACCCTCAAAGAAGGTCTGCACATAAATAACTCATTTTGCATAAAATGTGGAATTACGTTGTTTCTAAAATGGCCAATTCAGTTAACATGTTCTGTGCCGCGTCATGGTTTAAAGTTCACATTAGCTTCTTCTCTTGCGAAAAGACCATTACAGGACACGTGTATCTGGACATGCTTATAAATTGGCAGTGTGGTCTCCACCCCGCCGTGATGTTCGTGAACTCGTTAACAGGAAATTGAGCAACCGCTGGAACGGTCGTGCTGATCAGCAATTCATGTTATGATCTCCATGCTCTCCCGACCTTACCCCCTGTGATTTTTTTATATGGAGTTATGTCAAGCACTCTCTGCCAAAGAACCTATCAGAATTGTGAACTCCCATCAACAGAGATTCTGAACAGACTTATAGGGATATGCTGCTCCGAACATAGGAAGAAGTTGATTATCGACTTGATATCTGCAGAATCAGTGGAGTGATACATACCGAGAACTTATAATATGTCAAAAAAACTTAACTTTTTATTTGTGTGTGGGAAGCCCTGTGACAATACGTCAACTAATATAGCTACAACAGATATGTGAATTCGCTCCAATAATTTACAACTGTCATATGGAATCACCTCTGAATTACACAACTATGTCTTTTTTCACGGACGCAAAAGATTACATACGAATACAACAAGACCTCTAACTCGCTGTTTGGTGAAAATGTTATACAGAAACAATTGGTCTTGCGGTATCGTTCTCGTTTCCCGCCCACGGGGTCCCGGGTTCGATTCCCGGCGGGGTCAGGGATTTTTCCTGCCTCGAGATGACTGGGTGATGTTGTGCCGTCATCATCATCATTCATTCCCATTACGGTCAGAGGAAGGCAATGGCAAACCACCTCCACTAGGACCTTGCCTAGTACGGCGGCGCGGGTCTCCCGCATCGTCCCCTACGCTCCTCGGAGTATGGGACCTCATCATCATCAATTTACAACAACCTTATGTATCGAGTATGTCCAACACTGTCTACAAAGATAATAACAGTAGTAATCGACGCCGTAACACTTTTCTCGATTAATATTGCCATATGGAATCACCTCTGAATTAAATACACAACTATGTCTTTTTTCACGGACGCAAAAGATTACATGCGAATACAAGACCTCTAACTCGCTGTTTGGCGATAAAGTTATTCAGAAACAATTAAGTTACTCGTTTTACTCGGCCCTACGGCCTCTGACATAACTGTGTTGGCTCAGCAGCGAATTTTCCGTTCAGCAGTGAGCAAACGATCGAACTGGCCGTCCCTCGTGGCTACAAAAACAGCGCCGATAACTGCGAGTGTTAATGGACCGTGACGCCCGGAAAACAGACAGGCCAGAAAAAGAGCAAGTGTGTCGGGCCCGGCCAGCAGTCGTCGTCACAATTTGGAGGCGGGTGGGGCGGTCGGTACGGCTGAGGAGTGACGTGGGAACCGCTCCGAGAGCCGAAGTCTGCCCACCAGGTGCCGGAGCGCACCGCAGCCGGCGCGTCCGTCTGCGACGGCGTTCGTGGTGGTAAGGGGTGAGCACGGGACGCTTTCGTTATGGCTCATCTCCGTGAATGGTCCACTAACAGCGCTCACCGACGCTTATCGTAAGTCTCCCAGCGTGAGAAGATTCGACATGGCCAGGTCGTTGGCTCCGGGGAAGAGGTCAGCCGGAATGCCGCGGATACTGCACGGAATACGTCTCCCGAACGCCAGATTTAGTGCGGCCGTTCATTAGCCCACCTGTCCACTCCGAGCCGACCCGGCGGCCTCTTCTTGTTGGCTCTCGCGTGAGCCAGCGCCTGTGTTATTGAACAAAGGGGTGGAGTGTGGTCGACACTTCAGGGTGTTTTACATAACAATCACTGCGTGCGGGAAGGCACGTCGGGGTTCTCAGCTATCTCCAGATTATAACATTACACGAGCATATATTTTCCTCGGTGCGTGGCTCTGTATTAGTCGAACATGTACTGGTCAGACATATAATCTGATGTTCCTGTAAGCGGACCGTGAATAATACCTGTATACGAGTTCCTAATTTTAGAGCAGTGCTTCGCAACCTTTCTCAGACTATTACACATGAACGATCTCAAATTGAAACGTTCCTTCTGTCTCGTTCTCGCAGCTTCCATGGCGGCGTGCAATGCTCCATTCGGGTCCAGAATCCACATACTAACCCGTGCTCATTTTGGAGCACACCGGATGTGATTTACATCGCGTTGGTGCGCGCTTAGAAACGTGCTAGTGGATCACACGGAACGTGCTCCTAATCATAATTTGCAAGGGTTCTCCAACGTCAGTTATCTGGTTACCAGATCACACTGTTTGCGGTAATCGACGCGCGTAAAATGATTATGTCAACTTTATTAAAACGAATGAAACTATATGGTTCCAGATACCTTTTCAGTTTTATATATATATATATATATATATATATATATATATATATATATATATATACTGAAGAGACGAAGGGGCGTACGAAAATTTGCACCAAGGCCGGGGTCAAACCCAGGTCTCCTGATCACTAAGGAGGTGCACTAACCACTATGCCATCCTAGCAGTGGCCGAGCGGTTCTAGGCGTTTCAATCCGGAACCGCGCGACTGCTAAGGTCGCAGGTTCGAATCCTGCCTCGGGCATGGATGTGTGCGATGTCCTCAGGTTAGTTAGGTTTAGTAGTCCTAAGTTCTACGGTACTGATGACCTCAGATGTTAAGTCCCATAGTGCTCAGAGCCATTTGAACCACACCAGCACAGTGGCTGTGTACAAGTCTGCATATACACATCATAAATGTTTGAGACCTGAAAAGGTCTGTGGAACCATTTAGTTTCATCTGATTTAAGTTCCTACGCCTGGCTTTCAGGCAGGATCCTCCAGTTTCGTTTGGTGCTGAGGTGCTATTCCAATGCAGTTGGACAGTCTTTGCAATGCTGTCCGAGTTTAGGGAGAATACAAAGAGGACTGAGGCATGAAGGGGAACTTGGAATGAGGAAGGATGCATGCTAGGTTACTCCGTGCAGTTGTAGAAAGCCACTGTGCCAGGGTGGGATAGTGTTTAGCACAGTGAGCAGGAGACATGAGTTCGAATCCCAGCTTGGTACAAATTTTCATTCGTCGTTAAAGTCCGCATACATACATCATTTACTAAAACGCACTGCAGAGTTAAATTTCCTACCTTGCCCGTATGCTAACCATGATGTTCTGTCTGTAGTATACATTAAGAAAAACTTCAGTGTTCATTAACATCATATAAGCGAAATAGAAACGTTGTTTGTCCAGTCAAGTGGATATCGGTTTTTAAAACTTCCATTTCAAATAGGGTGATATAAGTATACAATAGTCTTCCACATATTCTCACACTCTAATAAAACCCTAAATTCTTACTAGGTCATTGATTTAATTGAGTAGCAGAGCCGCGCAGGGTTGTTGTGCGGTCTCAGGCGTCTTGTCGCGGTTCGCGCGGCCACTCTCGTCGGAGGTTCGAGTCCTCCCTCGGGCATGGGTGTGTGTGTGTGTGTGTGTGTGTGTGTGTGTGTGTGTGTGTGTGTGTGTGTGTGTGTGTGCGTACGTACGTGCCTTCCTAAGTGGAGAGCGTGTTCGAGCACACAATGATACAGAATATTTATAAAGGAATTATGTGTCCCAGAATCTAGAAAGCTTTTCCGGCTGAATAAGTAAATACTGAATTGCAACCGAATCAGACAGTGACGTAGAAAATAATCTTGGAACTCATTGGTTCAGTGACTGGCATGTTCGCAAAATCTAACAAACTCATGCCTTAGAGAGAGTGCTCTTATTTGTGCGTTACTTCCAATACTGTAGAACGTACTTCTATCAAATTAATAAGAAATTCCGAGAATTTTTTTTTTAGCAAACGCGAAAGTGAATAAAAAGTTAGTAGGATATAAGCTAAATAACTTACATGGTAATTCCGCACAACTAAGCACTGCAATACCTTGTGACCTTGTACACATCAAAGTCTTTTACGTTATGAGAACATAAAGGTTTTAATCGTCATTAATTGACGTTTAATTGTAATAGATTGTACCAAGCAAGATGCGATTTTGATATGTCTTCAGTGCGCCATTGCTCTGAAACGGCATACTTTCATAACAGCAAGTTACAATACGAAAATTCTTTAATCTCCAACATGGTATTTCCCGCCATTTTATTACAAATGGTTCAAATGGTTCTGAGCACTATGGGACTTAACATCTGAGGTCATCATTCCCCTAGAACTTAGAACTGCTTAAACCTAACTAACCTAAGGACATCACACACACCCATGCCCGAGGTCGGATCGAACCTGCGACCGTAGCGGTCGCGCGGTTGCAGACTGAAGCGCCTAGAACCGCTGGGCCACACCGGCCGGCTTTTTATTACAACAAATCTTACCAATAACTTCACGTTTTCGAACAAGCCAGACAGTAGCCAGCTGTCCCGCTAAAGCCTACTCACTGAGATTCAGTATTAAGTGAGGAATCTCTTGTGTGGGGTTCTCCCCGCTCGTCTCGTATCGGGTGCTTAAAGGATGCTGCGTTCTCGTAAAGCTATTCAACAATTCAAGCAAATCACATTAATAGTTTTTATTACAATAAAGGAGATAGATAATATTTAACTTTGTATTTACAAGAAAGTGTCGCAAGCGGTGGGCGACATGTAAACAGTCAGTCCTCTGCTACATACAATGTCCGCGTATACAGTTGACATGGATCACTAATAACTGCTGGCAGGAGCGGCGCTTATATTCTCTTCTTGTAGAGGCCGCTCCGGTCGTGGTGCGGTCCTAGTCAGCGGGCTATTGGCTGACGTCGACTCAGCTTTCTCTGCTCTTGCGGTCTTCATCTTCGTGCCGGCCGGCGCTTGTCGATACGCGGGAACATCTTGGAATATATTACTGCATCCCCCCCTTCCTCCCAGCCCCTCTCCGTACGTGTCGCTACCGTAAGTACCGAGAGGATAACATTTGCCTAATTTTGGCGCACGTAGAGACGTTAAAACGAACATTCTTTTCGCGTTTCTTACCATAACAGAACGGGAAGGAACCTTAAAACGTGAAAGTATGGAAAGTACCCTGTGGCACGTATGTAACAGTGATTAACAGTGTATAGTTGTACATACAGATACTTTGGCTGCTGCTGCAGTCCTGGTTTGTTGCTAACAAGGGAACCTCCCCATCACACCCCCCTCAGATTTCGTTATAAGTTGGCACAGTGCATAGGCCTTGAAAAACCGAACACAGATCGATCGAGAAAACAGGAAGAAGTTGTGTGGAACTGTGAAAAAATAAGCAAAATATACAAACTGAGTAGTCCATGAGAAGATAAGCAACATCAACGATAATCTGAGCTCCGGAGCGCTGTGGTTAGCGTGAGCAGCTGCGGAACGAGAGGTCCTTGGTTCGAGCCTTCCCTCGAGTGAAAAGTTTTTCTTTATTTTTGCAAAGTTATGATCTGTCCGTTCGTTCACTGACGTCTCTGTTCACTGTAATAAGTTTAGTGTCTGTGTTTTGCGACCGCACCGCAAAACCGTGCGATTAGTAGACGAAAGGACGTGAGTCTCCTATGGGAACGCCGGCCGCGGTGGTCTCGCGGTTCTAGGCGCGCAGTCCGGAACCGCGCGACTGCTACGGTCGCAGGTTCGAATCCTGCCTCGGGCATGGATGTGTTAGGTTTAAGTAGTTCTAAGTTCTAGGGGACTGATGACCTCAGAAGTTAAGTCCCATAGTGCTCAGAGCCATTTGAACCATTTGAACCATCCAATGGGAACCGAAAACATTTGATCGCAAGGCCATTGGTCAACCGATTCCTCCACAGGAAAACACGTCTGATATATTCTATACGACACTGGTGACGGCATGTGCGTCACATGACAGGAATATGTTGTCGACCCACGTAACTTGTACACTTGGCGAATGGGTAAAAAGATTCTCCTACCTTGCCCGATTTAGGTTTTCTTGTGGATGTGATAATCAACCCCAAAAAAGTGACGAAAACATAAGATTTTGTCACATAAACTGCAACAAATGAATGCAACAGTTTCACAATCGCATAGGTTTCCCTGTGCTCTGTCAAAACATATGTTTTTAATGTTTTCAAATTTTTCCGTGTGTAGACCGTCAAATCCTGCATATGTCCAAGCAAATCTGAACATGTCCTGGAATTTTGGAGAGCGAAGTTGATTATGTGTGAGTGCCTGAACTTTGATAATTGTCTGAAAATAAAAAATTGAAGTCTTCACTCGAGGGAAGATTTGAACCGAGGACCTCTCGCTCCGCAGCGGCTCACGCTAACCACGGGACCACGGCGCTCCTAAGCTCACGCTATCCTTGATGATGCCTATCTTGTGAATGGACTACTCAGTTTGTATATTTTGCTTATTTTTTCATAGTTTCACACAACTTCTTCCTGTTTTCTCGTTTGATCTGTGTTCAGATTTTCAAGGCCCATCCACTGTGCCAACTTATAATGAAATCTGAGGGGGGTGCGATGGGGAGGTTCCCTTGTAAATAGGGAGACATGTGTTCTCTGCTAATGAAAACGTTCAATACTTTAGTCCGAGTACTTTGTGAGAAATCCCCTTCGTAGATTGATTGAATTTTCCCAATTTTCTGTCAATGAACCAAGTCTGCCTCTGTTTTTACCTACGAATGAGCCTAAGTACTCATTTCACTTAATGCCCCTACAAATTGCTTGTTACATTCAGGTTTTTCTATGAGTTGACGGACTCGAAATGTGACTCGTTGATACTCTGGTTTTAGGATCCAGCGTTTCTCCGTTTTGTAAAGTGCACAATTTTACTTTTCTGAACATATGAAGTGATTTGTCAATCATGGCAAGATTTCTGGATTTTCTCAATCTCTGATTTTATATTTGTCCAGCTTTCACCAGATTGCACCTCATTATAGATTATTGCATTATCTTTAGTAACTCTGAGGTTAATATTAATATTGTATTCAAACAGAAAGGATTCCAATACATTTAAAGCGTGACTGATATTTCTTGCTCTTTCGATGTCTCTAGATCCAAGATGCGTTATCTCCTCAGTGCAGCAGACGTACGAGGTCACAAGCAAAACATCGTTCAAAAATATTTACGCTTCCATAGCCGAGGTCGTTAACGCATGCTTGTGCGTTGACGTTCGACTCAGAGTGCGCCGATTCGAATCCTGATGGTGGGAAACTTTCACTGCCAATATTTAGTGGCGGCGTAAAGGTCTTGATCACCATTCCATGCGCCAGTATCCTGAATTAAATTCCAAACACAGGAAATGTATTCAGAGTTGCGGATACCGGCAAACTGTAGAATGGAATGACGACACTGAAAATTTCTCGAGCACCGGGAATCAAACCCTGACTGCGCACCTGTCGCTATCGGTTGCCTTTAACAATTTAGGCTATCTGTGCGCGCTTCATCGCCAGATCAGAAACTTTCGTTTGTCGTCGTCCACGTGTCATTAACGTGCACTCGTACACTCACTGCAGTTCCAGTACAGTGGAGATACGCAATCGTAAGTCGCTAGCGACCTATTGGCAGATGAACATGAATTGCAGTGCCTGTGTTTATAAGAAGCGCGACGTAACGTCCCTTCGGATATGCACGCGTGTACGCAGGAATACTGCATCGCACTTCTTATAATCACAGGCACTGCAATATCGTTAACTCCAAACCTGTCTGCAGTGTCTCATGAAGTGAGCGCTTGCGACACTGTTTGATGGTGACCCGTCCGTTGGATGGGGACGTTAAGCTTGGCGGCGCCCACCTTGGTGCTGTGAGAGAGGAGTAGGCTATGTGACGGCACAGGGTGTCACCTCCCTCGCTTCACCAGTAATAACACAAACCCAACACCTCATTTTATCACATTTTCACAGACATCAGTACGACACAGATACACACACACTTGACACTTCATAACAAGTCGGAGGAAGACAAGGCCAATGAGCCGTGTGCGACTCGTGTTCGTGCCGTTTAGTACTTCACATCTTGTCTTTGCGGTACCGGCGTCCGTTTCTTATTCGATTTACTGGCGTCACTAGTTGCTGGCCTGCCTGCCCATGAGTGGCAGCAGCAGCAGCGTTATCGATAAAGAGCACTGTCGTGCTATCTTCGGAGCGACCGCTAGTATTTCCGGGTCGTGGTGTGCGGGGAGTTCAGCCGGAATGGAGCTCAAGTAAGGTCTGCACAGCCAGTACTCGCCCGACCGCTGGGGACACGTGCACAGTCCGACGGAAGGAGACTTGAGCAGGGACGGCTGTTGGTTGGTCGTTCGGTCCGTCGTCTCATCGGGTGACGTGTATTTGGTCTTCCGACCGCTTCTGGGCCCCTTCAATTGATCATCTTGCGGGACGTGGGTCGTTTCCTTCGTTGTGCAGAGATGTCGGCTGGCCAATGGGTAAGTGTTCCTTCTGCATGGTTGGGTCCGAGCCAGTGTCTCCGGGTCGTCGTGTATCCGAGTTGCTAACGGACATCGAGGGAGTCGGGACGGAGCAGCAGCCCGATCCGGACAGCCATGACTCGCCTGATCGTTGCCGACACACATGACTTCAGTGGGGACAACCTTGGTTGGTCGTTCGGTCGGTCGTCTCGTCGGACAACGTGTATTTGGTCGCCGACCACTTCTGGGTTCTCTGTGTGTGTCAACTCGTGATTTGTCCTTGTTGATTGGTTTTAGTATCGTTCGAGTTGTTTGTGAAAGTGTTTCGGCGGAACTGTGTGTACCTTGTGGTGTTGACTGACCAGTTATTGTAACGCTGTCTGTGTGTTGGATGGAGTGGGTCGGTTGGGACGAGTGCTGCTCGTATTCTCGTCCTCGGCCGATATTCTCCATCGTTGTGCCGTTGGTCGGACGGAACGGAATTGTTTAAATTGTTGGCAGGTCTTTGGGCCGTCCCTAGTTTGGGTTGCCATCCGATTACTTAACTTGAACACTTGGCTGCCTGTCCCACCTCACCTTACGCTTGAGCTACCTTCCTAGGCCGACCGTTGGAACACTTCTGAGCACCACTTGTTCTGTTGGTTTTAAATTGTGATTTTCATTTTAGTTGAAGTATTGTGCAGGGCCTTCGGCCGTGTATTAATTCAGTTTTTTAAATTTTACGTAAAGGCCTTCAGCCATGTTAAATTAAAATTTTTAGCATTGATTGATTTAAAAAAAAAATTGTTTGTGGTCCAGGCCCTAAGCTGTTAGTTGTTCCATGTGTTATGTGTGGCCTTCAGCCGAGGATTTGCGTGAACCCCTTAATAAGGCCTTCAACCACGTGTACTCTCTAAAGGAAAATTTTTTACCATGAAGGAAGGGGTTTATTCTAATTTATTCATCTGACTTGTTGTTCAGGTCTGCAGCCGTTGTTTCAAATTTGTTTATGGCCTTCAATCGTGCAATTAGTTAATCAGGCTTCGGCCGTTCTGTTCTAAAAAGAAATTTCTTGCTTGGAAAAATTGTTTATTGATGTGCCTTAATTATAGTTGTCCTTCAGACGTGTAGTGTAGGCCTTCAGTCGCTAATTGTGTACATAGCATTTTTTTAAAATTTTACCTTATATTTTTAATTGCTTTTGATTTTTAAGACAAGCCTTCAGCCGTTCTTGTGTTTGGTGTGGTTTTAGGCCTTCAGCCCAGGAAGCGTCTTCAAGTTTTCTTTAACTAGGCCTACAGCCGTATTGCTTAATTGTTATCTTTTAAGCCAATGTGTAAATAAGAGTTACTTATAAAATAAAGTCTGTTTGATTGTGCAACCTACAGTAACTGTTTACGGCCCCATCCACAACCTTAAACTTGTCCTGTGCGCTCTCTGGTTACCTATCAATCAGGTTTCAGCCAAACCACCTGCACTAGTATCTTCCCTAGAAAGGCGATGCAGGTTTCCTGTATCTCCTCCTCTACACTCATTCCCTGAGTGCGGCATTACTTTGAATTTTTTGCATGAAATACACTACGGTGTCGCAAATACATTGTTAGAAATTTCATTATTCATAAATAATGTGAATTACTGCCATGTACAGATATAAACTTCTACAGAAGAAAACAGCTTTCTGAGCGGCGCAGTGGGAAGACCCTGGAAACCAATTCGAGAAGACAGCGGTTCGAATCGCGTCTGGCCATCCCCATTTGGATTTTCCGCAACTTTCCTAAATCACTTGAGGCGAATGCTGGGATGGTTCCTTTGAATGGGCACGGCCGATTTCTTGTCTCCAATCCGAGCTAGTTCTCTGTCTCCATAGACATCGTCACCGACGGGACGTTAAACCCTAATGGATTTCCCTGCAACACTCTGAACACGCAGCCAACTAGCTGGCTAGCGTTCTCCGGCTCCAGCCGCAAAGTCACCCTGGAATGTTTCCAGAACTGTCACGCCTTTGTCGCCGAGTCGCGAATTGAGCGGGCAGCGGCTAACAAGGGCGTGCAGAAAGCGCGCCCGGTCGTTTCTCCTGGGACGGCCGCGCGCTGAATCAGCGGCGCCGACCCGGCCAGTTGAACTTGAAACATGCAAGTGCAAGGCTGTTCCTCTTTCGTTGCCCAGTCCCCGCTCTTTGATAAACTAGCGGCTATTGCCGAGACGCCGCTCCAATGCGATGGAATGCGTGACGCTTTCTGCGTCAGAGATGAAGTCCCTAGGCGCGACGCTGACCTCTCCGGCGCTGGCGTACTGGACCTCTCGGCTGAGACAGCTCAATAAATCGCACCGAGGGGACAATCTCGATAACAAAGGCGTTTATCACTGGCGAGTGGAGATCGCTGCTGTCAAAAGAACGTACAAAAGAAAGTGACTTAGGTGGAATAACTAAAGAATTCAATAAGTCTTTAACTGCCGGACCACATTTTCCACAATTCCATTCTACAGTTCTAAGAGTGAGGCAGATAGTTGAAATAGTATCAGCTCACTTACACTAAAAATTTAAATGTGGGTGAAATGCGAGACAGCCACATTTGTGGCATTTGACCGACAGCGGCTGCAGTCAGTAACAAACATTCTTCTTCTTCTTCCGAACAAGGGCTAGGTCTCAGTGACCTGTTCCGGCTTCATAGGATTTATTCCCACCTTTACTTTAACCTTCCTACGGTGTTTCGCCCGACTGTTTAGTATCTACTTGTTCAAAAATGTTTCAAATGGCTCTAAGTAGTATGGGACTTTCTGCCGGCCGCGGTGGCCGAGCGGATCTAGGCGCTTCAGTCCGGGACCGCACGACTGCTACGGTCGCAGGTTCGAATCCTGCCTCGGGCATGGATGTGTCTGATGTCCTTAGGTTAGTTAGGTTTAAGTAGTTCTAAGTTCTAGCGGACTGTGACCTCAGATGTTAAGTCCCATAGTGCTCAGAGCCATTTGAACTTAACATCTGAGGTCATCAACCCTAGACTTAGAACTACTGAAACCTAACTAACTTAAGGATATCACACACATCCATGCCCGAGGCAGGATTCAAACCTGCGACCGTAGCAGCAGCGCGGTTCCGGACTGAAGCGCCTAGAACCGCTCGGTCAGAGCGGCCGGCTATCTACTTGTTGATTTTGATAGTTTTCTTCCACTCATACGTTCCAAATGGTATTTACATTTTTATATAGTTGTATTTTATCGTTCAGGTTGTTTGCAACTCTTCTCTAATCTCTTTATTTCTAAATCGATCTCATTTAGAACATCTTATGAGGACCCTAAAATTTTCATTTCCGCTGTTGGTAACGTGGCTTTTATCTCTCTGTCGCTCTCTCCCTCCCTCCCTCCTCTCCATCTCACTCACTCACACACACACACACACACACACACACACACACACAAGCTCGCGCGCGGGCGCGCGCAAACCCGCAAACACACGCAGCATTATCCATGACTCACTTGCATAAAGCAGCATAAGGTCGGCCATTACTTTATACAGTCTGAGCTCGGTAGCCTTCAGGGTTTTGTTTTTAATGTTCTGCTTACGGCGCTGCATATCATATGGTACTTGTTTCATTTAATATATGTGCCTCTGTTGCCAAAAATTTATTATATCCAAGACAGCTAAAGTTAAAGAATTGGTCAAATAGTTCGTTATTGATCATTACTTTGGCTTTTGGAGTTTCTCCCCAGGAAAGCCATTTCTTTGGTTTTATTTATGGAAATATTTATATTATATTGAGTTGAGAATAGTTGTAACTTACGTTACGCTTTGTAATCCAACTTATGTTTTATCTGTAATCATAATATATGTTAGGAATACTAACAGAAGAAGACATAGAAATAAAATGTAACTACAATGAACAATGTATTATAAGAACAGGTATAGAAGTTTTGGGGAAAAGCAGAATAAATAAAAACACGAAAGGCATAAGGATATGGAACACAGAAATAAAAGAGGCATTAAGAGAGAAAGAAAAAGCGTATTTGATTATAATACAAAGTGAGTTATAAGAATCAAGAGAAAAATATAGTCAACAATGAAGAAAGCTAAAGCAATAATAAGGAACGTATAGACGGAAAGCTCGAGTCGGTTTGTCCCCCAAATAGAAACTGATGTTCATGGACGTTTGGACTTCTATTACAAATTGTTGAGAAACACGAATAAGTCGTAGAGAGATATTGTGAAAGTCAAGATTGTATGAAACACTATGAAAATCTTCGGTGCAATGGTAATCAGGTGGTAGAAGAAGACGAGATGATGGAAACAAAAGACATAGAACCCATAACTAAAGTATTGAAAGAAGCGTTAGAATAAGTGCACCCCGTTGAGAAGAGTTTCTTTTTGTAAGACACAGTTATTTATTGAACTTAAAATATACATACCCGTCACAGTCTTTCGTTTATTGTCTGATGCCACATTACACGGTCCAATCACATTAATGTGTTCTACGTCAACGCGCAGTAACCGCTCACATACGGCAGGTGGCAGCACTAGCAGTGGAGGGCACAAAAAACTTTTAGGGGGGAAGCGGAAATTGGTGCAGTTATCCCAATGCGGAAACGGAGCGATTTAGCTGACGTCCAAAAGGGCATTATCATTGGCTCTCTGTCCAAGAGTGCAAGCATTTCCCAAACTGTTGAGTCTGTAAACTGTCCGCGTACCGCCATGGTTAAAATACACTGTGCATGGCAAAATAACGCTATCCAAAACTGGCGCCGAGGCAATTATGGTGCACAACGGACCAAGGGGTGAACGACGGCTGCCGAGATATGTAGGACGAATAGACTGTTGAGCAAACTGACGGCCCAGATGAACTAAGAGGATACCAACAGTGCCTCCTCAACAACTGTTCAGCAAACGTTACTGCAAATGGGACTGCGCATCAGGCGCCTGGTTCTTGCGCTACATCTACATTTATACTCTGAAAGCCACCCAATGGTGTGTGGCGGAGGGCACTTTACGTGCCACTGTCATTACCCCTCCCTTTCCTGTTCCAGTCGCGTTTGGTTCGCGGGAAGAACGTCTGCCGGAAAGCCTCCGTGCGCGCTCGAATCTCTCTAATTTTACATTCGTGATCTCCTCGGGAGGTATAAGTAGGGGGAAGCAATATATTCGATACCTCATCCAGAATCGCACCCTCTCGAAACCTGGACAGCAAGCTACACCGCGATGCAGAGCGCCTCTCTTGCAGAGTCTGCCACTTGAGTTTGCTAAACATCTCCGTAACGTTATCACGCTTACCAAATAACCCTGTGACGAAACGCGCCGCTCTTCTTTGGATCTTCTCTATCTCCTCAGTCAACCCGACCTGGTACGGACCCCACACTGATGAGCAGTAGGTCGAACGAGTGTTTTGTAAGCCACCTCCTTTGTTGATGGACTACATTTTCTAAGGACTCTCCCAATGAATCTCAACCTCGCACCCGCCTTACCAACAATTAATTTGATATGATCATTCCATTTCAAATCGTTCCGCACGCATACTCCCAGATATTTTACAGAAGTAACTGCTACCAGTGTTTGTTCCGCTATCATATAATCATACCGACTGCTGTTCGTCGGTGACGAAGACTGGAATTAGCACCCCAACACCGCAACTGGACGTCCACTGACTGGCAACAAATGGCCTTTTTAGACGAATCACGTTCTATGCTGCATCAGACAGGCGGCCGCTGGCGAGAAACGTCCGAATGCAAACACCATACACGCTTCTTTCTGGCATTCCCTGGGTGATCTCGTCATTCCGAAAAGCACAGCCTATCAACACAAATACGCATCTATCCTTGGGGACCATGTCCACCCTACGCAGTTTGCTTTTCTTAGGCATAACGGCATCTACCAGCAGGACAATGCAAAGTGTCACACAGCTCACAGCGTGTGTGTGGTGTGTGTGTGTGTGTGTGTGTGTGTGTGTGTGTGTGTGTGTGTGTGTGTGTGTGTGGTTCTAAGAGCAACAGGCTGAGTCTTCCTCACTCGCCTGGCCACCAGACTCCCCGTATTTAACCCCGATTGTTCGCGTATGGATCCTCAGCCGAGAAACGTAGAGCAGCTGGCCGCAGCACTGGAATCGGCATGGCTCCACATCCCAGTCGGTACCTTCCAGAATCTCTCTCTCTCTCTCTCTCTCTCTCTCTCTCTCTCTCTCTCTCTCTCTCTCCCTGCAGGTCTCGCGTTGCGAAAGGTGGTTATTCGGGTTTCTTATAGGTGATCACATTAATGTGACTGGTCAATTTATTAGCTACTCCAATTACAAGAGCGCACTGTTGACTTTGTGGCATTGTAGATGGCGTGGTCAGGTGAACTTGCACCGCTGACGTTGATCACGACAGCGAAGAGATGTATCTGTGGCATTCGGTTGTATAGAATCAGTCCAACTAGATGGGTTGATGTGGAGACATGAGACAATGGCAAAATGTAGCTGTAGTGTTTGCACGTGTCCAAGTCATGTGAATGAAGTTTTGCGACTTGTGTGTACCAAAGGGGACTGTCCAACATGCGTAGGTGCAAGTTCTTAGGTTGGCACTACGACACCGACGACAGCGCTCTCTAGCCATCGCTGTGCAGTTCTACGAGTGCCGCTCCAGATTGACCCCAGATGATCGAGAGCAGACGACCAAGCAACTTAGCTTCTGCTTCATAGGGGGTTAGCCATGACAGACTGTGCCTTTGTTACTTCAATGATAGTTCTTCCAACTACTAGTAACTGTTAGCTTTGATACATGAACAGCTTCGCACTACGCGCTCATCTGTACGCAACGTTAAGTAACCATTATGTAATCATAATTTTGACTATAGTAAACTTGTAAAATCTACAAGCAGTACCGAAGTACTTCACCTTTTCCTGCTCCTACTCGCTACCTACATTCGGCCTACCTTTCCGCTTACAGGAGCAGAGCCACTGTCCGCCTTCCAGGCGGGATACAAAACTGTGTAGCAATTCTGGACGTGGGGGGTATCGCATTGTCCTGCTGGAATTGCCGAAGTCCGTCGGAATGCACAATGGACATGATGCAGGTGATCAGACAGGATGCTTACACACGTGTCATGCGTCAGAGTCGTATTTAGATGTATCAGGGGTCCCGTATCAGTCCAACTGCACGCGCCCCACACCATTAGAGAGCCTCCAACAGCTTGAACAGTCCCTTGCTGACATGCAGGGTCCATGGATTAATGACGTTATATCCATACCCGTACATGTCCATCCGCTCGATACATTTGAAACGAGACTCGTCCGACCAGGCAACATGTTTCCAGTCATCAACAGTCCAATATCGGTGTTGACGGGTCCAGGGGAGGCGTAAAGCTTTGTGTCGTGCAGTCATCAAGGGTGCACGAGTGGGTCTTCGGCTCTGATAGCCCATATCGATGATATTTCGTTGAATGGTTCGCACGCTGACACTTGTTGATGGCCCAGCATTGAAATCTGCCGAAATTTGCGGAAGGGTTGGACTTCTGTCGCCGGCCGCTGTGGCCGAGCGGTTCTGGGCGCTTCAGTCCCGAGCCGCGCTGCTGCTGCGGTCGCAGGTTCGAATCCTGCCTCGGGCATGGATGTGTGTGATGTCCTTAGGTTAGTTAGGTTTAAGTAGTTCTAAGGGACTGATGACCATAGTGCTCAGAGCCATTTGAGCCAGCACTTCTGTTACTCTGAACGATTCTCTATTGAACGATTCTCTTCAGTCGTCATTGGTCCCGTTCTTGTAGGATCTTTCTCCGGTCTCAGCGATGTTGGAGATTTAATGTTTTACCGGATTCCTGATATTCACGGTGCACTCGTGAAATGCTCGTACGGGAAAATCCCCACTTCAGCGCTACCACGGAGATACTGTGTCCCATCGCTCGTGCGCCGACTATAACACCACGTTCAAACTCTCTTAGATCTTTATAACGTACCATTGTAGCAGCACTAACCGATCTACCAACTGCACCAGACACTTGTCTTAAATAGGCGTTGCCGGCCGTAGCATCGTATTCTGCCTGCTTAGATCTCTCTGTATTTGAATACGCATGCCTATAACAGTTTCCTTGGCGCTTCAGTGTACGCACAAGTACGACCCTTCCGTGAGTGTTACTCGAGTGTTTGGGATCCACACCATTTCGGACTGGATGAAGACATCGAAGTGATTCAGAAGTGGGCTGTTAGATTTGTAGAGGTAGGTTTGGAACAACACGCGAGTATTACGGAGATGCTTCGGGAACTCAAATGGGAATTTCTGGAGGGAAGACGATGTTCTTTCCGTGGAACATTAGTGAGAAAATTTAGAGAGCCGACATTTTAAGCTAACTGCAGAACGATTCTGCTGCCAGCAACGTATATTTATGGCACATACGGCGACATATAAATAACCATTTTTCCCTCACAATGGCAGGGTGTCGTTAAAAAATGGTTCAAATGGTTCTGAGCACTATGAGACTTAACATCTGAGGTCATCAGTCCCCTAGAACTTAGAACTACTTAAACCTAACTAACCTAAGGACATGACACACATCCATGCCCGAGGCAGGATTCGAACCTGCAACCGTAGCGGTCGCGCGTTTCCAGACTGAAGCGCCTAGAACCGCTCGGCCATCCCGGCCGGCTCAGGGAGTGGAACAGGAGAGGGAATATCTAATAGTGGTACTGGGTACCCTCCGCCACGCTTGCAGGATATTTGCGTAAATGTAGATATATAGGTGGTCCCAAGTACTAATCGTGTTCGGTCAGATGTTTACATTACGTTGACCGTCCAATGAGGAGAGGAGGGAAGCTGACCGTGGGCAACAGCGCCGCGTGTTTCCGGCGCAGTCGTGGGCTGCTGAAGGGCAACGGCGCGATAGACACGTCCTGGTGAGCATCTGAGGGCAGCGAAACAGCTGACGGGGAGCATTACACCTATTAAAGAGATTAGGGGCGCCGCGCCTGGATGTAAACACGCCGAGAGGCAACGCACCCATAAAGTATTCTCGCGTCGCCGTAATCAGGCCCACGGGAATAAACTCTAAAAAGCTTCCTGCGGGGCCAGCGGCACTCTTATCCTTGGCACGATAGCGGTTACAGTAACGAGGCCCTGATTTATTGGTCGTCATTACAACACCGTCGGCGTCCGAAACAAAGGAGCTGCAACAAACGCGTGTAGTGCCCATGCTTGAATAGCTGTAGACCGCTCCTTTATCAGCAGTAAACTCCCAACGAGTTTTTCACAGCCACAATGATATTGAACGCCGGCATTTATTAAAACACTTGACCGGCTTAGTAAGTGTGAATGGCATTTCAATGTACTTTTAAGTCACCGACACTGTGTCTAATCTTATGAGTAGGGCTAGGACTTTTATAACCAAAAAACATATATGCCTTTATGAGCAATAGTTTACAAAAATATGCTTAGCATCATAAAAATTTCACATAAAAATTTGTTGTAAAATAAATTAGTAAGACAAATGATGAGAATGAACTATTTATTTAAGAGCAAAATGCACGTGAGAAGCAAGCTAAATTATGAAATTCGATTTGTAGTATCCTTTTTATGTATATTATCAGGACATAATCGATATGTTTTTTTTGTTCATCCTCTTCTTTACTTCAGTTTGTGAGCTCTGCGTTGCAATATACAATGAACACCGAGTACTAATTTTCAAATAAAAATGATTTCCCATTATCAGTCAACAAACCCTTGAATTTCGAAAAATTTCTTTTTGCTTCAGCTGACAAAAGAATAGCGTACGTAAAATGAACAATATCATTTTAATCTGAATCCAAATCCCTAAGACAGAACTTTTCACTCAATAAAATCATTGAAATGGAAAACATTATGTGATACCCTTAGTTTTCTTCTAACACTTTTTTGTTTTCTTTGACATTTCTTTCCCCAATTTACCACAAACAGCTTCTAGGTTGTTCACAATTTTTTCAGTTGTTCTATCTGCTTCATTAGAGGCACTTCCGAGTGTTGTAAAACACTAACATCAGCAGGAATAAATCCCAGACTTGCACGAAAGTTTGCTTGAAATTTCAGCCTTTGATTTTAATTCTTTAGTTGGACAAACTGAAGCGGCTTCGCTGCTGTCGAATGAATCAATGATGCATTTCACAACGTTGAAGTTCTGGCAGTAATGGTTGCAGGCATCAGCCCAGGACCCCATCTTGTCAAAATGGCGGATGATGTAAGGAAATGTCTGGAGCTAACAACTTAGACGCTAGAACACGTGAAGGTGCTTTCAAAAATATCACTTTGACACATTCAATAAATTTTTGAAAATCACTGAATATACTAAGTACCGCTTGTCAACTCGGTGTAAGGCGTGAGCTAAACAAGTCACATGCACAGCTTTTAACGAACCTGCAGCTTCCACCACATAAGGAGCAGCATTCGTTACTAGGAGCAGTACACTGTCACGATTAACCGTTTAACAGCTACGGGCCGTATGGCACGCATAGATCTGTCGAAAAATTTACTAACGGTGGAAAAATACGATTTTTTCTAATAATTCACAGTTTATTAGACATTTTTCTCCTGGAATATCTTCTTCCAAAGTTCTCACAGGGACATTTGCAATATACTCGTATCTTACTCTATTAAGTCTGTGGTTTCATCAATTGACACGCATATTTTTTTATTTGTAACTCTTTATCTGATTTGTTGCATTGTGTTTTTTGGAGTTTAGGCTGACGTTACCCTTTCTTAATGCGGAAGAATTAAAAAGAGATTTGGCTGAGTATTTTTCCTGAACTATTCTCCACTCACTTCCGACTTCAACAAGACTGAATAACAGAACGAGACATTTGTCTGCAATCCAGAGTCCAGAAAGGCGTAAGTAACTACCTACTCACAGAATAACAATAGGCTACACAATCTCACTACTGCTTAAGGGTGAAGTCCATATTGTGAATTCGAACGAAAGAGGGGAAGCAGGGGAGGAAGGTAAATTTCTGCTATTTTCCAGGAAACAAAATGATATGCGCAGTCCTGAGAAAAGTAACACAGAAGAAAGAAATTACGTTAGAAAGATTCTTTATTTCTTGAAAGGGTGAAAAATATAACTAATATGACCACTTACTTACTAAAATATAAGCTGTCAGAGAGAATGGGCCATATATACATAAATATGACGTAACAGGTATTTACAGGTATTTATAGGATTTGCTAGTGTTACAGAAAGATTTATGCCCTGTCATAGAAATCCTAGCTCTTGTTATGAGTCGGCCGGTGTGGCCGAGCGGTTCTAGGCGCTTCAGTCTAGAACCGCGCGACCGCTACGGTCGCAGGTTCGAATCCTGCCTTGGTCATGGATGTGTGTGATGTCCTTAGGTTAGTTAGGTTTAAGTAGTTCTAAGTTCTAGGAGACTGATGACCTCAGATGTTTAAGTCCCATAGTGCTCAGAGCCATCTTATGAGATTTCTCTCCCACAGTCGAAATTTTACGTTAGCCTTCATTTCAGTGCCATGCTGAAATGTTTCACCAATTTACCTTATTCGTACCAGACGTTCAAGTGAGTCCCATCGGCAATAAATGAACACTAATTTCCCTTTTTGAATTTTTGCTTTATTTCGTCTCACAGCCGGTCTTTATTGCACGAATGCGACATACGGTAAATGGCATGATGGAACACTGAGTCCACTCGACAATGTAACGCTAGCCTACACATAACCACCTCGCAGTCAAGAGTAGTCTACGGCATAAGCAGTGTCTGTGAGTGAAAATCAAGTCTCGTAGGAACTTTGGCCGTTGTTGAGTCTGTCCGGCAGATCGCCATGGTAAACAGCACAGGCGTACTACGACAGGAGTCGTGATGCTACCATCATTTACCCCCCTCCCCCTTTATTTCAGGTACGAGGCGACTGGCCACGATTATATGACGGGGTGGAGTCTACGATAGCATCGCCTCATTCTTTCATGGCGGATAGAGCAACCGAGTAACTCTCTCTAGCGGGTCTGTATCGATAGTGCTGCCGGGTACTAAAGGGGTGAATGCTGAAATCTTGTATTGCCATCCTTTAAAAGATCTTAGAGGTTGCCTTGTTCTGGTGTCAAGTCTTTAACAGGTACGAAGGTAAAGAATCGGGTGAACCCGATAATGGTACATAGCCTGTTGTTGTTGTAGTTTGCAATTCTAAGACTTGTTACATGCAGCTCTCCATGCCAGTGAATTCTGTAAGCGAACTCCTCTTCAATGACACCTAAGACAACGCCAGATTACGTCACTTTCTCATGGCCAAGTCACTACAGTGTCACACGATCTCGTTCCATGGGGTACGGTACAAAGTTTGTGAAATATAATCCAAGACTTTGGCACCAACTCATTCCTCTCGGCGATCAAATAATGCCGGTGCAAATTTCTGCCATCACTAAGATTCGAACTGACCGAGCGCCACAGCTCCGTCGTTCGTCTGCGACATTTTTGTAGATGCAAATGTTTCGCTGTCTACATTTCCTCTAATGTTAGTTTTGTCATCCCTGCGTTGCCGCTAGCCAAATTACTATACTTGATCTACGTATTTCTCAGAATTTTTCGGTAGGATGATTTTTTTAAAGTTTTCCGTTACTCCATTTTATATTATATAATTACACTCTTTTGACTTCCGTTTAGTGGTTTGCTACAGATATTGTTTGTGGAATGCCCAACGGACTTGCCGCAGTGGTAACACCGGATCCTGTCAGATCACCGAAGTTAAGCGCCATCGGGCTGAGGAGCACTCGAATGGCCGACCATCAGGCCTCTCGAGTGCTGTTGGCAAGCGGCCTTATGAGGCAAACTGAAGAGCTATTTGACTGAGAAGTAGCGGCTCTGCTTTCCTAAACTCACATATGTCCGGGCGAGCGGTGTGCTGACCATATCCCCCTTCATACCCGCATCCTGTGACACCTGTGGGCTGAGGATGGCATGGCGGCCGGTCGGTACCGTTGGGCCTGTTTGGGCCGAGTTCTAGTTTTATTGTTCGATAAATTCGAGCTTCCCTGGGATTCTGGGAGGCGTGCCGGTCCCAGGTAGAATCCTCCTGGCGGATTGACGAGTGCTGACCAGTTGACGTGGTTCTTACGTACTTTCCCATAGCCAACTAGGTCACTACCCACTACCGGACTGCAATCCACGTCTAGTAGGGGAAGCGGTGGCGACAGGAAGGACCACTACAATTGCCAATTCCAGAATAACATGGTGATTCCGTGAATGACAGGAGTGAAAAATTTTATTCTCCATTTCATGATGATGTTTGACATCAGTAAACCTGAAATTTCGTGACAAATTAAAAGTGTCTAAGCAGTACGCTGGACAAGGTATGAACCAAGACTTTTGACGTCCAGGAACTTTAATTACCAGTACCGCTGACTAAACAGTTTATTCTGTAAACTTTCCTTTACGATGTGACTAAGCCATTTCTTACCAATTATTTTCGTCATTTGGTACTACAATAATGTGTGGATGTCGGAAGATAGAAGAAATTACTGGCAGGTAGATGCTGTGATGCAACTCGATTATTCATTCTGTTAGTCCGTACTCCAAGAAACGCAGGGGTAAAGTTGTTAACCCCCAGTCCAGTACCCAGCTTTAATCTCTCAGGTTCACAAAGGACTATTAACTTTAATAGAGTGAAACAATCATTCTGTAGCAGCTCTTATATTGTGGTTTAGCCCTTGTTCACTATATCTTTCCTCCGCATGGGTGCTACTGCACTTAGAACGCAAGTACACCGTCCGTAAGTCAGCGCGACACACCAAAGGTGATCTTCCTGTAAAGCTCGAGGATGTGAATCAGATGTTGGATTTTACAGGGATATTAGCGATCCTGAAGGCATCCACATCAGTTATTTTCGACGTCTCAGTGGAGAAGAAAATTACGCCGACACCTCGTACAATCTGACCTGAGGAGAATGTTCAACAAATATGACGTTCTTCTCAGAATCCACTAACCATCGATCACTGAGCACACGGATAAATTCCAATTGATGTCTACAGCTACTACTAGCGCTGTAACTACTTTTGTTGTCAGTTATGGTTAAATCTGAACTCCTTGTCCATGTCAGAGCGTTAGAAATTTTAGCTGTTGCCAGTGGGGACCAAGGCATATAGGAAATTTCACTTATATGGGGAGGGGCACATAAAACTGGCCCGGAATAGTGTATACGACTGGACGTGAATATATGCATATAACCACGCCCTAACAGCATGGAGTAACTGCCCATACAGCACGCTGAAGCTTGGAGAACATTTACACAATGTTCACGTCTGACAGAGTTGTTAGCGTCAGTCAGTACGGTTGCGGCCCAAGCCGGCAACCCAGGTCACGTGATCTGTCATTGTGCGATTCTTTTTGGGCAGAGCCGTCATGTCTAAATGTATCGAAACAACCTCTTAGTCTTCAAGAACTGCAGCAGAACATTTCGGATGAAATTACAGCAATTACATCATTCTAGCTTCGATCCGCCTTCAGTAACTTTATGAACAGGACCCAAAAGTGCCAAGAGATGTATTGTGGCACTTTCAACATCTGCCATAGTCGGGTTAGTACTGTATTTTCTTTCCTCTACTGTGTTTCTTTGTATCCTTGAACTCTGTTCTGCAGGTCACTATTATATGCCTCACCCTGTGCGAAAATGTTCAGATGGAAGACTACGAGGTGGGAGCAAGTGCGCTGAACTTCCCCTGTGATCCGGTTAAATCCGAGAGAATGAAATGGTGCATCAGTCTCTTTACGGCTGCAGTGATGCTCAAATCCACATCCAGCCCTTTTTTTAGGTTCTCCGCGGGTTCCCCACACCACTTCAGGCTAATGTTAGGTGGGTCACTTTAATAGGTCGTGGTCAATTATTGTGCACGCTCTTTTTCAACAGGAGCCAGGATATCGATCTAAGGCTCCACCTGCCGATTAGACATTAGTTAGTATTGTTCTCGAGCTCCGAGAAATCCACTGTCTGACAGATAAGGGCCGCGGAAAGAGAAAATTGCTCTGTGCACATGTGCAGTGCTATAGTGAAGTCCTGGCTGCAAATATCAGCCGTCTCATGTGAGTGTGGGATTGGGCCCATGCTGGTAGTTCTGACTGTAGCGTCGGCGCCACGCCTAAGCTGCCGCGGCTTTTCGTGGCGTGCGGACAGTACCCACCTTCTATAAATGAATTGTAGAGATGATTTTCTGTTCACCTTCAAGAGAACTTGGGTCTACTTTCTCTGACCATAGGAATAGCACAGTGGAGACAGCACTCTTATCTCCTGCATAGTGATTAGCATTACCGTAACTCTCGGCAGTGAAATTCAGAGCCTCAGCAAGAATATTTTCTCATCCACAACATAATATTAACTGACATACTGTTTAAAATTTAGAATATGAATACAAATAAAATATCAATCAAATAAAATGTTAAAACTACAAAATCCTCATCGTAACTGACCTAACTGTAGCACGCCCAAAGACGCTGCTACCACCCGCAGGAGAGGTAACTATCCTTCCTGCAAGCTGCCGTGCGTGAAGGCACCCGGAACACTAACATTATAGCAGACTTCGTGATATATGTGAAGCCTATGAGGAATATTCAACTAAGCGATTAGTGGGTTGTCCAAAAACTGTATTTCGCAGCAGAAAACTTGGAATATGGGACGTCTGTGATGAAAGGTACATAAAGAAAAGTTACCTATAGTGGACTCAAATTACTTCAGACAAAAACTGCTGTAAAGATATTATGGTGTTGTAAAAGGAAGACTATATCTCAGGGTATTTGAAACAGAAAAAGAGGTAAAACTTTCTGGGGCAATTCCTTTGAAAAGGACCCGGCCGTACTTCAGAAATCCAAACTTACTCTCCACTTACACTGACCTAGTCGTCGACAGGTCGTTAAAACCTAAGCTTCCCTCCGTCCTTCTGTAACAGAACACGAGACGAAGAGGGTGACGATAATAGGTCGTTGTACTGAATGACCAATACGTGATCTTCGCCAGTAAACAGTAAGATAAGTGTGTGAGCATGGAAATGCTAAATATGTGAACTTTATTTCTTTCCCTGAGCTCAACTTTTCTATCTTTACCATGTTTTTCCTACCTTACCTCCAGTGGAAAAGTGGGTGGTTTGTTACCTACAGTCATGGCTTACGTCATCCCGTCATCCGTTCTGCTTGTCGGTGTAAAAATGCGTTACGCAAAACTGCTGATACTGCTAGTAATGGTACAACTAATTTTTATTGTCAGTAGCATGTCAAAGAACGTGACATTTATGTGGCAGAAACCAAACAACATATATTGTATTGAAATGAAGCAATAATTATTGTCCGTAACACGGGTCTGTACGGTTACTGACCGGGCATGGGTCATCTGATGAAGTAAAAGCTACCCAATTTATTCGGAGACAGATCGTAAATTAAGTAGGACAATGTTATGTCTCCTAGCAGTCTCATTGCCGATAAAGAGGTCCATAATTCACGAATAATGACATATCTGCATAGGCCCAAACTGGCATATTCTTCTTTCACCAGTCAATGTAGGACACTACAAAAACAGCTAGAAAGCAAAATCTGTCCAAATATATTCATTCCTTTACAAGAGATTCCAAACGAGAACAATTTTTTAAGAAAAAAGAGGAAAAAGCCAAGCAGCACTTATCAGTTCTGTCAAGCCCATCCTTCGTTACTCGTGAGTATGTCAGTTTTGTTACACTTACCGTCTCCAAAGTTAAAATCATTAAGTTTGAGTAACATTCAATACCAATATATTCCAAGAAGATTATATATATAGGATGGTCCATTGATAGTGAGCGGGCGAAATATCTCACGAAATAAGCGTCAAACGAAAAAACTACAAAGAACGAAACTCCTCTAACCTGAAAGGGTAAACCAGATGGCGCTATGGTTGGCCCGCTAGATGGCGCTGCCATAGGTCAAACGGATTACAACTGCGTTTTTTTTTAAATAGGAACCCCCATTTTTATTGCATATTCGTGTAGTAAGTAAAGAAATATGAATGTTTTAGTTGGACCACTTTTTTCGTTTCGTGATAGATGGCGCTGTAATAGTCATAAATGTATAAGTACGTGGCATCACGTAACATTCCGCCAGTGCGGACGGTATTTGCTTCGTGATAGATTACCCATGTTAAAATGGACCGTTTACCAATAGCGGAGAAAATGGCTCTGAGCACTATGGGACTTAAACTGCTGTGGTCATCAGTCCCCCAGAACTTAGAACTACTTAAACCTTACTAACCTAAGGACATCACACACATCCATGCCCGAGGCAGGATTCGAACCTGCGACCGTAGCGGTCGTGCGGTTCCAGACTGTAGCGCCTTTAACCGCTCGGCCACTCCGGCCGGCAATAGCGGAGAAGGTCGATGTCGTGTTGATGTATAGCTATTGTCATCAAAATGCCAAACGGGCGTGTGTTATGTATGCTGCTCGGTATCCTGGACGACATCATCCAAGTGTCCGGACCGTTCGCCGGATAGTAACATTATTTAAGGAAACAGGAAGTGTTCACCCACATGTGAAACGTCAACCACGACCTGCAACAAACGATGATGCCCAAGTAGGTGTTTTAGCTGCTGTCGCGACTATTCCGCACATCAGTAGCAGACAAATTGCGCGAGAATCGGGAATCTCAAAAACGTCGGTGCTGAGAATGCTGCTACATCAACATCGATTGCACCCGTACCATATTTCTATGCACCAGAAATTGCGTGGCGACGACTTTGAACGTCGTGTACAGTTCTGCCACTGAGCACAAGAGAAATTACGGGACAAGGACAGATTTTCTGCACGCGTTCTATTTAGCGGCGAAGCGTCATTCACCAACAGCGGTAAAGTAAATCGGCATAATATGCACTATTTGGCAACGGAAAATCCACGATGGCTGCGACAAGTGGAACATCAGCGACCTTGGCGGATTAATGTATGGTGCGGTATTATGGGAGGAAGGATAATTGGCCCCCATTTTATCGATGGTAATCTAAATGGTGCAATGTATGCTGATTTCCTACGTAATGTTCTACCGATGTTACTACAAGATGTTTCACTGCATGTCAGAATGGCGATGTACTTCCAAGGTGATGGATGTCCGGCACGTAACTCGCGTGCCGTTGAAGCGGTATTGAATATCATATTTCATGACAGGTGGATTGGTCGTCGAAGCACCATACCATAGCCCGCACGTTCACCGGATCTGACGTCCCCAGATTTCTTTCTGTGGGGAAAGTTGAAGGATATTTGCTATCGCGATCCACCGACAACGCCTGACAACATACGTCAGCGCATTGTCAATGCATGTGCGAACATTACGGAAGGCGAAGTACTCGCTGTTGACAGGAATGTCGTTACACGTATTGCCAAATGCATTAAGGTTGACGGACAACATTTTGAGTATTTGTTGCATTAGTGTGGTATTTACAGGTAATCATGCTGTAACAGCATGCGTTCTCAGAATTGATAAGTTCACAAAGGCACATGTATCGCATTGGAACAACCGAAATAAAATGTTCAAACGTACCTACGTTCTGTATTTATATTTAAAAAACCTACCTGTTACCAACTGTTCGTCTAAAATTGTGATCCTTATGTTTGTGACTGTTACAGCGCCATCTGTCACAAAGCGAAAGAAGTGGTCCAGCTAAAACATTCATATTTCCTTACGTACTACACGAATATGTAATAAAAATGGGGGTACCTATTTTTAGAAAACGCAGTTGATATCCATTTGACCTATGGCAGCGCCATCTAGCGGGTCAACCGTAGCGCCATCTGGTTTTCCCCTTCAAGCTAGACGAGTTTCGTTCTTTGTAGTTTTTTCTTTTTACGCTTCTTTTGTAAGATATTTGGCCCAGTCACGATCAATGGAACGAAAAAATTGTCATTGCCAACGTCAATATATCAATACATTGCAAGAGAATTTTATATATATATATATATATATATATATATATATATATATATATATATATATATATATATATATATATATATAATTCTCTTTAAAGAGAAATGCTTTCTCTTTAAAGAGATTTATTATTGTTGTGGACTGGCAAGACAGCCAATCCTCTGTGACGGGTAGCAGAAAGGCACGCGTTTAAGCTCACGCAGGCTGGCGTGAGGTCTGGAACAGTTAAAGGAGGTGAGACTAGTAAAAAAAAGGTACGTGGCTTCTGGAATACTTAACTTTAATCCATAATTGGTGAACATCGGTCTGACGGTACATGCATCACAAGATAAATAGCAAATGATAATGGCAAATGACAATGGCGCCTTGCTAGGTCGTAGCAAATGACGTAGCTGAAGGCTATGCTAACTATCGTCTCGGCAATTGAGAGCGTAATTTGTCAGTGAACCATCGCTAGCAAAGTCGGCTGTACAACTGGGGCGTGTGCTAGGAAGTCTCTCTAGACCTGTCGTGTGGCGGCGCTCGGTCTGCAATCACTGACAGTGGCGACACGCGGGTCCGACGTATACTACCGGACCGCGGCCGATTTAAAGGCTACCACCTAGCAAGTGTGGTGTCTGGCGGTGACACCACAATTATAACACTAACATCGTCTACAGAAAGTACCAATTCTGCTTGATATTAAGTGGAAGACCATTCATGTATACACGAGGCAGGAAAGGCATATGCTTTGAGGGGCGATAGTATTAGTGATTCTGAACAAAAATCGTCATATGAACATATGTCCTGTTCTTTACAATTGCCAAGGAAATCAATGAAGACAGTGGGGAACAGGACAGATGTAGGTGACAGTAAATGAAATATTGTGATCTAATGTTTTGTTTATTTGCATAAGTTTCCTCACAAATGACGTTCAGAAAGTCGACCGTCAACTGCAAGGCCTTTTGCAGCTCCTGTAGACAGCTGCTGTGTTGCTGATCTGAGCTCATTGTCGTTTGCTTGAGCATAAGCATGTAAAAAACGAAAGCCAAGTTCCCCATATGTGTCCATTCTGTGCTTGTACACTTCGCTCTTAAGCCAACCCCAGACACAGTAATCCAATGGAAGAAGGTCGGGTGACCTCGGTGGCCAAGAATTGACTTCACGCTGACCGATCCAACGACCAGGACCGATTCAGTGAGTTACTGTGTCACTGGCCATACGGAATGTGCAGGAGCTCCGTCGTGCTGGGAGTACACACGACTTCCTGTTGCCAAAAGAATATTCTCCAGTATAATACATTTTGAAGAAAATCAAGATGCCGTACACTATTAAGACGGTTGTCTAAAACAACTTTGCCATTCGGTTGGTCGTCAACAAAATGGTTCAAATGGCTCTGAGCACTATGGGACTCAACTGCTGTGGTCATAAGTCCCCTAGAACTTAGAACTACTTAAACCTAACTAACCTAAGGACAGCACACAACACGCAGCCATCACGAGGCAGAGAAAATCCCTGACCCCGCCGGGAATCGAACCCGGGAACCCGGGCGTGGGAAGCGAGAACGCTACCGCACGACCACGAGATGCGGGCGGTCGTCAACAATATCCCACTGAAATGGTCAGTAAAGGTAACACAACGTAGCCTAATGTCGCTTTGGTTGTATTCATATGTGAGTGCTAATGAAGAAATCATGTGACTGACGTCTGTGAATTTGAAACTCACGTGTTTTGGAAATTGTTAAGAAAAGGGCATATGTTCATTTGAAGCTGTTTGTCCAGAAACACCAATACTATCATCATTCAAGGCATGTACCTTTCCTCCTGACTCTCTCTGTATAAGGAATAGGAGCGAACCATAACTGGACCCTGTAGGGCTTCGTTCGTGATTTCCCCCGAGTCACCAAAATTTTATCTCCTCCAAGAGTATCAGTTATACAAAGAGCAAAATTAGCTGATCTTACTGTTTGAGAAGATCGGTAATTTGTTTATTCCAGTTAAAGTTTTCGTCAATCAATACAACAAAAAAATTGAAGCATTGTGGCTTGTTGACATCAGTTGTTGGTATGGCTATTTGTTGTACAGAACTGAATGTAGTATCTTTTCTTAAAAGTAGGGCAGAGTCCATATTCAGAAAACAGCTTAATAATTTTTTTGGGAAACACTAATAACAATTTCGTCTGTTGCTTTCTCTATAAAGGGATTTATCACAACACTAGCATCGTCTGCCTAAAAGCACCAATTCTGCTTTGATTAATATTTAGTGGAAGATCATTCACGTATATATGGAACAGGTGTGGATCTAAAACTGAGCCCTGTGGGACTCCCTTCGTGATTTCCCCCGAGTCACTATAATCTTCTCTCCTTCCAGTTGTAGCAATTATACAAGAAGCAAACTTAGCTGAACTTGGAACCGTTTGATAATTTGTTTCTTCCAGTTCAAATTTTAATCAACATGTACAGCCAAAAATTTGGAGCATTCTGCCATGTACACTGACTCCTTCACGTACTATATTAACTGTTGGTACGAATCTATTTGTTGTACAAAACTGAATGTAGTGCTTTTTTTTAGAAATTAAGGAGTAGTCCATTTTCAGACGACTACTTAGTAATTTTTTGGAAAAAAACAGTTTCTTCTGTTGCTCTCTGTTTAAACTGATTTATTATAGCAGTAACATCATCTGCAAAAAGTACCACTTCTGCTTGACGAATGTTAAGTAGAAGTGTACCCAAAGTTGAACCCTGTGGGACTCCATGATTTCCCCTAGTCACTAAAATTTTCTCCCCTTCCAACATTATTTGAATTATTCAGCTCAATCTTTTGCAACCCGTTTATGTGGGATGATTCAAATCAGTTTTTCGTGAAGTTATCAGTTCGAAAAAACGTAAGTTTTTCTGCAGTAGTAACATGATACATGCAATGTCTTGGAGATATCACACGAGGCTTGCACTATCAGGAGATTCATAACGTATCAAGTGCTTTGTTGCGAAAAGAAGCACTAAATACAACGCGAAAATGTGTTCGTTACTGCCACTTCTAAATTTATTCCTCTCAACAGTCATCACAGGTTTTGAGTAATTGTGTCGAAACGAAAACTTTGTGTGTAGATTTCCAGCGCTAAGTCTGCGACTCCACTGGTAAGTGGAGGGCGTAAAACTGAGGCGCGCACGGAAGTCGGCAGACGGGCAGAGATCGAGGGAGGCAACAGGTGTGAGTCAGACGCGCCGCGCCGTGTAAACAAACGGCCCGCCAGGCGCCACTCACGCGGGCTGGAGTCGAACGCGGTCCGCCAGACGGCGCGCCAGACCGCAGGCTGGCTCTTGAAACGCGGCCAATACCGGCACGCGGCGCGCGGCGGCCGAGGTCGCCATCCCCGGGGACACAGCTGCGAGCGCGATAACCCGCAAGGACGCTCCGCCGGCTCGCGGACGAATCCTTTACCTCCGCACATCTGACTACGGCGAGCAATCTAGCAGTCGACTAAAAGACTCGTCGTATTCCCAATTCTTCCCACTCTTACGAGATGGACCATAAATAACGCATACTACGGCGCCGATTGAGTGACAACGTAAGAATAGTCCGCAAGGACTAATGACAGGCTACAAAACCTTCAACGCCAAGAGCGTTTTTCAGCGCTTAGAGTCTTTTCGACACTGAGGCCGTGATGGCAGGCTTGATACACTGAAACTGATACTATTGTGCCATTTCACTGGAGCGAGCCACCGAGAGTACAAGAAACCTTAATACACATTACGAGACAGGCTTCGAATGCCGAAGAATGTAGGTTCGAACTCCGGCGCTGTCATCTCAGTTGATGTACGGACAGTCAGTCCTGCGGATAGCGTTTACTGTTTGTCTGGTGCCACAACTTATTATTTCTACTTCATCATCTCCACTGTTCGCAGTGTCACCGTACATCTAGGAATCTAGATGACCCAATAATCTGCCCCTTCCTCAGGCTGAGTTTTTCGAAACATGCATTTCCTCTTTATGCTCTTCAATACTCTTCACTTCCTAGCCCAAATTTCGCTACCCTACAATTTTCCTACGCTCTATGAGTCGCCGATGTGGCCAGTACAACTTGTATTCTAGAATCATGTGGTCCGAACATTCATCCACTCATTTAACCTTAGTTAATGGTGTTAGGACAGCAACCAGCCACAAATTTACTTTCAGTTCCTTTATTCAAAGGCTACCGTTACCGGTCTCGAATCGTTGTGATTCATCCTCAGACGGTTGACATGTTTTCTGTATGACATGTGGTGTGTTTTTTTACAGATTAATTCTCCTAAAATATAAATAATATGTAATTATAAACACGTCACACACAGATGGTTGCGTTACAGATTTTCGTTGCATGTGACTTACGCGAAACGTCGGTCTCGAGTGTTTGTATTCATAAAATTCGTCCAGCAGATGTCTGAATAAAGGAACTGAAAGTAAATTTGTGGCTGGTTGCTGTCCTAACACCATCAACATTTGTCTTCGAACAACAACCACTGTCTCCATCATGTCATCATACGACAAAATTCCATTAACATTAGTTAGTTTTTACTTAATTTCCAGAAATCGTTTCAAATTCCATAAGAAAGGGACAAAGCTTGTATATTTCCCCCCATGTCCTCAATGAAGCGAGCTGGTTCACAATGACCACAATACCTACGAGCTGTTAGACGTTAATTTTACTTATTTTAAACGTTGGTGTGGCTACGGTGAACGTAATCGTAAGATTAATTCCGAAAAAACAATAGCAACAGTTTGCAATTATACTACGGCTGATTTCGAGGCTTGCAGCACTTTCATCAGAGGTACGTGCAACATACATAGTTTCTAAGATCAATATACCGCACGATAGATCTGAAGATGAGACTGGAGACCTTGCAATTGAAAATGGTGTAAATGAAATAAAAAACATTTTATTGCAGGCTGAGCTGGTTTCGTAGGGTACTTTACTATTTTGCTCCCAACGAAATCAAATGTGGGATGTGAACCAGCCAAAGTGCTCAAAAGGACGGCAGGCCTGAGACTAAGGAAGTGAAACCAGAAGGACCAAGTCTGTTCACCTTTGCTTAGCTAGTAAAAGTCTTTTTCCTGCAAAAATAATAAGCGATCTGTGACTATAAACTCGGGGAGGCAGAGCCTTTGAGCGGAGTTAAGGACTGATCCGCGCGAAATGAAAATTAAGAGCAAAAGCGCTAAGACGCCTCTGTTGCGGTCCGTTCGGCAGCGAGCGCGTGCAGACTCACCGTGGTGGTGTCCCGCGGCGAGGGCGAGCACTGCGGCGAGCACGGTGAGGGCGGAGACGGCGGCCACATCGCACTGCATGCCGAGCCAAGCACACGCGTCCCTGCGCGCCGCACGCACCACACGACACGACACGACACGACACCTCGCCTCCCGCACGGCTGCGCTGCGCGACGCGGCCCGCCACCGACTGGGTGCGCGCCGCCACTCGCGCCGTTTAAACATCCGCGGCGCGGCGGGCAGGCGCTGAGCTCGGCTGCCGGCCGAGGGCGCACGGCGGCGCCCGAGCGGCCCGGCGAAGCGCGGCCTCGGCGGCCGGCCGGACCTCCCGGCAGAGGGTCTGCCGCTCAACGCCCGCCGCCGCCGCCGCCGCCGCCGCCGCCACTAGGTCACACCATTCCGCCTTACTAGGCTCGCCGACCTAGGCGCCAATAGTTCAAGCGCGGCACACCATCTGCCATCTCTCCTTGGGCTGCACCGACAGGTCGAGGTAGAACTACCGCCACCTGTATCTACGCTGATCGCCATAAAAAGAGCTGCACCCATTGCGATCATTGTCGGCATGCAGCTACATAGTCGTTAGACACTGCCGGAAAAAAATGGTACGCATCGGACGAGTACGTCGATTTTGATCCGATGTCGGCATCTGTCACATAGTAAAAGTAGTGGCATAGCTTCCGGAGCGTTATCTGTGTAAGACAGAGATTTAGGAACCAGGTTTTAAATTGTAAGACATTTCCAGGGGCAGATGTGGACTCTGACCACAATCTATTGGTTATGAACTGTAGATTAAAACTGAAGAAACTGCAAAAAAGGTGGAAATTTAAGGAGATGGGATCTGGATAAACTGAGAGAACCAGAGGTTGTACAGAGTTTCAGGGAAAGCACAAGGGAACAATTGACAGGAATGGGGGAAAGAAATACAGTAGAAGACGAATGGGTAGCTCTGAGGGATGAAGTAGTGAAGGCAGCAGAGGATCAAGTAGGTAAAAAGACGAGGGCTAGTAGAAATCCTCTTCTTACGACATCAGTTTACAGCTACATCATAGCTCTGGCCACAGTGGCACCGACATTGGGGCGTTCGGCCAGCGACTGACATCGGCCGAAGACTACCGATCTTTTCAAATCAGTACTCGAGTATGTGCTTGGTCTCAGTGCCGCCTATCTCAACGCCCATAAGCATAGACTTCGGATAACAATCGGTGGAATCAAATCAGTTTGTTTTCTTCGTTATAACAAGCCGATGTTCCCACATGCAAACTACGGATAGTCAGAAATTTTTAGGTTTAGTACAAGAAGGAAGGCGTTGTGGCATTAGGATGAGAAAGAATATGAAGGGGATATGTCTTGGAATCTATGTTCTGAAACCGCTAAAGGAAACCATTAGGTTCGAGCAACTCAGAAATTTAATAATGATTTATTGAACGTTACCTTGTCCTAGACTGTGAACATCTGTCAAAAGCCTGAATAATCACCTTTTGCAGTGCAGTATCACTGAGATTCTGGAAAGTATCGACAGGGACGTGGAGCCATGCCCGAGACAATGCCGTGGTCAGTTGCGTAGTCTTTCCCGCTGAGGATTCATGGCGCGGACAGTCTGATAGAGGTGGCCCCACGGATTCTCGATTGGGTTTAAATCCGGGGAGGTTGGTGGCCAGGGGAGTACGATAAATTCGTCCTGGTGCTCTTCGAACCACACACGTCCACTACGACCTGAGTGAGACGTTGCATTGTTCTGCTTATAGATGTCATAAAAAAACGGTTCAAATGGCTCTGTGCACTATGGGACTTAACATCTGAGGTCATCAGTCCCCTAGAAGTTAGAACTGCTAAAATGTAACTAAGCTAAGGACATCACACACATCCATGCCCGAGGCAGGATTCGAACCTGCGACCGTAGCGGTCGCGCGGTTCCAGACTGAAGCGCCTAGAACTGCTCGGCCACAGCGGCCGGCTAGATGTCATCGTCTCGAGGAAAAACAAACAGCATGTAGGGGTGGAAAAACTCCCCAAAGGTAGATGCACATTTACGTTGATCTATTGCGCTTTCCAAAATGACGAGATCACCCAAGAAGTGCTGTAAAAACATTCTACAAACCATAACGCTCCCTCCTGGTTGCACGGGGTTTCCTTCCAGATGTTTCACTCCACACACATCAACGTAGCATGAAACGCGATTCATCTGAAAAGGCTACCTGTCGACAGTCGGTAAGACCAGTTGCGGTACTGGCGTACAAATTCCAGCCTTCGTCGTTATGAACAACAGTCAGCTCGGGTACATGAAACGGGCGTCTACTGCAGACGCACATTCCCAGAATCGATCGCTGTACGATCGTTGAGGAGATGCTGTTCGTTCATCTGGGCGGTCAATTGCTCAACAGCTGCATGTTTATTTGCTCGTACACATCTCCGCATCCCTTATTCACCCCTACTATCTATGACCTGTGGTGCACGGCAATTCCCTCGGCGCCCATATGGGTAGCGCCACTTTGCCATGCATAGTGTACTTTAACCACGGCGGCACGCGAACAGTTTACTGACTTCCCAATCGCTTTGCAAATGCTTCCACGTTTGGCATGAAAGCCAATGATCATGTCCTTTTGGACGTCAGATAAATCACTCCGTTTCCTTATTACGACAAGACTGCACTGTTTTCCGCATCCCGGCAACATGTTTTGTAGACCCTCCGCTGCTAGTGCTACCACCTGCCGTCTCTGAGTAGTACTGACTTTCACGTCGAATACAGGCGGTGGTCGCATTAATGTGACTGGACCGTGTACATTTTGGATGTTCTGTGACTGTCTAGACATTTCACCTTCATTAATGCAGCATGTCAGCTGATCGGAAACTGTAGGCTTAGGTTACGAGTGACAAAGGTTGCGTATGTCCATTTTGATGCTTAAAGATTCCGTAGCTGATCATTTTTGGGTTGTGGTGAGTGGGCATTGGCTGTCTACCAACTGTTATTATGCTTACTGGCATTTTATTCCAAGAGGGCGGTGATTCTGTTTTATGAAGTGGTTTAAAAATGTGATGCGGTCTCCACTTTTCAGTTCTTTAGGTGTCCAGAGTATCAAATGGTTCAAATGGCTCTGAGCACTATGGGACTCAACTGCTGAGGTCATTAGTCCCCTAGAACTTAGAACTAGTTAAACCTAACTAACCTAAGGACATCACAAACATCCATGCCCGAGGCAGGATTCGAACCTGCGACCGTAGCGGTCTTGCGGTTTCAGACTGCAGCGCCTTTAACCGCACGGCCACTTCGGCCGGCTGTCCAGAGTATCGTATTCTAAAATTTATATTTGTGTTTTACATGTAATGACTGTCATTGGAGGTCAACCGACAGAGTGCGGTTCCGCTGAATTCATCTGGAGTTGTGCAGAACGTTTTTAATCTTGTTCTTCAATGTAAGCAAGAATCGTCTCGACTATGTAATAGAACGTTTCTCTTCATCGTATGTATTCGTTAAATAAACGAGAAACGAGATTCTAGCTTCCTTGACAGAACAGTTTCTAACCTAACCTAACCTTCATGATCTCACCAAGAACTGACGGAGACTGGACACACTGTGACCTAGCTGTCAGGCGATGTTATCAGGCGACCTCTGGTGACGAGGTCTGGCAACTGGTCTCAATGCTACTGTGAAAGCAACCTAGGTTGTGTAGCAGAGGGTAACTTGCGTACCGCTGCCACTACCCCCTTTTGCAAATTCAAAGTCACGAAAGGTGGGCGGAAAGAAGGATTATTATTTGGTAAGCCTCTGTGTGAACTCCAATCTCTCTGTGTTTACCTTGAACGTCGTTCGTTAAGATGTCAGCTTTCAAGTTATCCATTCCTACTAGAATTCTGAGTAGCAAGTCTACTGGCAAAACATTCTGTACCACGGTTATCGATTGCTTAAAGTACACTCCTGGAAATGGAAAAAAGAACACAATGACACCGGTATGTCAGACCCACCATACTTGCTCCGGACACTGCGAGAGGGCTGTACAAGCAATGATCACACGCACGGCACAGCGGACACACCAGGAACCGCGGTGTTGGCCGTCGAATGGCGCTAGCTGCGCAGCATTTGTGCACCGCCGCCGTCAGTGTCAGCCAGTTTGCCGTGGCATACGGAGCTCCATCGCAGTCTTTAACACTGGTAGCATGCCGCGACAGCGTGGACGTGAACCGTATGTGCAGTTGACGGACTTTGAGCGAGGGCGTATAGTGTGCATGCGGGAGGCCGGGTGGACGTACCGCCGAATTGCTCAACACGTGGGGCGTGAGGTCTCCACAGCACATCGATGTTGTCGCCAGTGGTCGGCGGAAGGTGCACGTGCCCGTCGACCTGGGACCGGGCCGCAGCGACGCACGGATGCACGCCAAGACCGTAGGATCCTACGCAGTGCCGTAGGGGACCGCACCGCCACTTCCCAGCAAATTAGGGACACTGTTGCTCCTGGGGTATCGTCGAGGACCATTCGCAACCGTCTCCATGAAGCTGGGCTACGGTCCCGCACACCGTTAGGCCGTCTTCCGCTCACGCCCCAACATCGTGCAGCCCGCCTCCAGTGGTGTCGCGACAGGCGTGAATGGAGGGACGAATGGAGACGTGTCGTCTTCAGCGATGAGAGTCGCTTCTGCCTTGGTGCCAATGATGGTCGTATGCGTGTTTGGCGCCGTGCAGGTGAGCGCCACAATCAGGACTGCATACGACCGAGGCACACAGGGCCAACACCCGGCATCATGGTGTGGGGAGCGATCTCCTACACTGGCCGTACACCACTGGTGATCGTCGAGGGGACACTGAATAGTGCACGGTACATCCAAACCGTCATCGAACCCATCGTTCTACCATTCCTAGACCGGCAAGGGAACTTGCTGTTCCAACAGGACAATGCACGTCCGCATGTATCCCGTGCCACCCAACGTGCTCTAGAAGGTGTAAGTCAACTACCCTGGCCAGCAAGATCTCCGGATCTGTCCCCCATTGAGCATGTTTGGGACTGGATGAAGCGTCGTCTCACGCGGTCTGCACGTCCAGCACGAACGCTGGTCCAACTGAGGCGCCAGGTGGAAATGGCATGGCAAGCCGTTCCACAGGACTACATCCAGCATCTCTACGATCGTCTCCATGGGAGAATAGCAGCCTGCATTGCTGCGAAAGGTGGATATACACTGTACTAGTGCCGACATTGTGCATGCTCTGTTGCCTGTGTCTATGTGCCTGTGGTTCTGTCAGTGTGATCATGTGATGTATCTGACCCCAGGAATGTGTCAATAAAGTTTCCCCTTCCTGGGACAATGAATTCACGGTGTTCTTATTTCAATTTCCAGGAGTGTATTACAGTGTTCGACTGGTCAATTGAAGGCATTCCTACCAGCCAGTATTTTGGCGACAATGTGTCTGGACCAATCAGAAGCCTGTGCAGGATGTGTTGCTTGTTTGAGAGCCCCTTTTTACGGAAGCACAAAGCATTTTGTTCTGTTCGGTATTCTGCTCCTCGCTTGCATCCGCTTGGTGTCTCGCCGTTTCCACGTGCTGTATTGCGGACGGCTTGTGTCGCAGCTTCCTCATGGACCTGTTCTACAGCTACTAACAACGAGAATTATAGTGAGTTTAAGACATGCATTTTACAGCTTGACGTAACATTTTGTCTGCAATGTCTCAGGTCTTTAAATGTACCTTCACTTGCATTCAGGCTTGACTTCCGTCGTTCGTACAGGTATATCGTGGTCCATGCCTGTGGCACAGTTTCGACGTTTCACGGTTTCATCCGTTCAGAAAACCTACTGGCTACAACACATTCGTGCTAATTTAAATGTGTACATAATTTAGCAAGATATGTAATATATTTCTGTTTGTTCAATTTTTCATATATCGTGGTCCAGTATAACATATGGTCCTTCACAAGACAAGTGTAATCTTTCATTTGTTATTGTTTGAACTGAGTTTTGATAATCAAGAAAATAACTGAAACATCTACTTCATTTTCTTTCCCGAGTCAGTTATGAAGTCCATGCTAAATTTCGACTACGCGCGTACTTTAATATTCACCCACGAATATGTATTTGATATGAGCACGAACTTATTGTGAAGTCTGCCTTCAGCAGAAATATTAACTCACGCGAAGTCAAACTGCAGTCAGCAAAGGCCTTTTTTAGTTGTTGTTCGCATGATTTTACAGATCAGAAGGCAAGTAATGCTGCTGAGCTTCAAGACTACATGCTGTTTCCATTTTAAGTTCGACCTGATTGCTATATTTTTGCACGTATTTGCGTCGACAGCTGCGAGACCATCAACTGAGGCTCACATCTTCATTGCACAAGGAAGATCAACTATATATTTAGTGAATCGATTTACGAAAATCCGAGAAGTAATCGTGATCCTAAACTCGTTCAAATATTCATTCGTGCCTCAATCTGTTTCCATTGTTCAATGTAAGCATCTCCTGCCACTGCATATTTTCATAAAATCTTAGTCAGATAGCATTATTTGTTGTTCCTTGGATCAAAATTTTGTACAAAAGGGAAAGTGGCATATTTTCATGTACTCAGTTCAGTTCAGTAAGACCTTTGTGGTCTTCCTGGGAGATATACTTTATGTAGGAGGAAACAACATATTGGTTGGCTCTTAGGTAAAGTACGCTCTCGAAACTATAAGAGTAAACCACATCATCATGCGCAACGCCTCTCTTTTAACGTCTGCCACCGAAATTCGATGAATATCCCTGTTAAGCTTTCACGTATTCTGCAATTCGGAAGAGGTCGAGGATGGATCCACTAATACCCTTACCGGAGTTCCGAAACTTGTCCTTCAGGAAATTGGAAATTTGTGGGACCAAACTGCTGATGTCATTTCTCCCTAAGCTTACACACTACTTAATCTAACTTAAACGAACTTACGCTAAGGACAACACACACACCCATGCCCGAGGGAGCACTCGAACCTCCGTCGGGGTGAGGCGCGCGAACCGTGATAAGGAGCCTGAGACCGCTCGGCTACCTGGCGCTCCTGTCCTTCAGGTAGAAAGCAAATATATGCTTACGTATACAAAATTTTGTAGTATTTAGAGGAGATAAAAAGAAACACTTATTTTGATGTGATACAAATGGTTTCCTGCTAGTAGTCCATGAAGGTTTTGATGGTTCAAATGATTCTGAGCACTATGGGACTTAACTTCGGAGGTCATCAGTCCCCTAGAACTTAGAACTACTTGAACCTAACGAACCTAAAGACATCACACACATCCATGCCCGAGGCAGGATTGGAACCTGCGACCGTAGCGGTCGCGCGGTTCCAGACTGTAGCGCCTAGAACCGCTCGGGCACTCTGGTCGGCAGGTTTTGATGGTAGTGATGTTCAGAGACGGTTTCAGAACTGCCGTGTGGTGAATATTGTTTTAGAGATGTTACTGAAAAAGTCGCCCGTTTAAACTAATACACAACTGACATCCACAAGCTAAAAAGTGATTGTCTAATATGATCAAAATTGTCAGGTGTTTCAAGAATAGTGGTTGCAACTTCAGCCAAACCGGGAACCAGCTCTTCTGGAGTTCTGTAAATTATGCATTTTGGCAGAATTCCGCTGTCAGATTCTATCATAAAAATAAGAGAAAATTAATTTACATTTTTTAGACTTTCTAAAATAAAGGACTCATACTTCTTCAAAAACTATCAGTAAACAGCGAAATAATATGTACCAAGAAGAACGAAATAATTCGTACAGAACGTATCATCAAATATTATACTGGATTAGCTGTACCCGGCCACGCGTTGCTGTGATTCAGTTTGTTAAATAGAAAAGAAAGAAAAGAAAAAGCACACGTTTCTAATATGTGTGGGAACCGGATATGCGTGCTAATTTCCTTCTTCCCCTGTTTCCGTCCATCTGCTCCTCTCTTTGTCCCCCTCCTTACTCCCTCTCTGGCCACGCTCTCCTCCTCCCTCGTCCATCTCCTCCTCCCCATTCTCTCTGCATCTCCTCCCGCCCTTCTTCCCCCCTCCCTCCCACAGTTCATCACACCCTCCCCACTCTCAATGTCCACCTTCTCCTCTCCTTTCTCTCATCTCTCCCGCTCCCCTCTCTGTCCTTCTCCTCCTTTCCACTTTCTATGTCCATTTTCCATGTGGTGTCACCGTCAGACACCACACTTGCTAGGTGGTAGCTTTAAATCGGCCGCGGTCCATTTAGTGCATGTCGGACCCGCGTGTCGCCACTGTGTGATCGCAGACCGAGCGCCACCACAAGGCAGGTCTCGAGATACGGGATAGCACTCGCCCCAGTTGTACGACGACTTTGCTAGCGACTACACTGACGAAGCCTTTCTCTCATTTGCCGAGAGACAGTTAGAATAGCCTTCAGCTAAGTCAATGGCTACGACCTAGCAAGGCGCCATTAACCATTTTAAGATAGAGTCTCACTTGTATCATCAAGGAATGCTGTATTCACATGAAGGATTAAAAGTTAAGTATTAAAGCAGCTACGTACTTTTCTTGCTACCATTCATTACGTATCCTGTTTCAGACTTCTATCTAGCCTACGTGAGATTACGCGTGCCTTTCGGCTACTTCAGTGTGGCGTAGCTGTCTTGTTACGCCACAACATTCCACCCCTCTGTCCCTCTGCTCTTTCGCCCTCTCTCTCTGTGTCCTTGATTATTTTTTTTTGCCGTTACCATAAATTCAGTTTCTGTATACTACGCTAATCATGAGTCTATAAGCCACAAATGCAACTTTCCTGTTTGCTAGCAACATTTCACTATTATACAATATATTAATCCTATGTCCATCCGAAGGTTCATTAGAGTATTGTGTAAAAACATGAAATAAAGTAATTTTTGGTAATAACTTTTCCCCTTTATATATTACATATTCATTTATAAATAGTTTTCTGTTGTGGAGACCTGCCAGGTTAGCCGAGAGCACTAATGCGCTGCTTCCTGGACCCAGGTAGGCGCGCTGGCCCCGGATCGAATCCGCCCGGCGGGTTAAGAACGAGGATCGGTATGCCAGTCAGCCTGGATGTGGTTTTTAGGTGGTTTTCCACATCCCACTAGGTGAATACGAGGCTGGTCCCCACGTCCTGCCTCAGTTACAAGGCTCGCAGACATTTGAAAACATTCGCACTATTTCATGGCTTACACTAGATACAGACAGCTTGGGTACATTAATTCCTTCCTGAGGGGTAGAGGGTGGCGACAGGAAGGGCATCCGGCCACCCTCTGACACTACCATCGCCAAATTCATAGTAACAAGGCCGACCCCGCATTGTAGTGGGACAAAGGCCCATGAAAATGATGGTGAGTTTTCTGTTGTGGGCAACCGCACCTGAAGTAATATGTGTTTCAAAAATAAACCACATTCAGTTGTATATGTACTTTTTTTGTTCACAGGAGCACGAACGGTTTTGTGTTCTTAAATCATATATTCAGGTCTACATCTACAAGGCGAAATATACGGTCGACGTTATGTTAGAAAACCAGATACTTATCCTAATAATATATGCTCTGTGACCACCAATATGAAATACACGTCATTAACATCTTTAAGCCATGAAATGGGAAGAGGGTGTTATAGTGTGTCATAGTAAAAGCTGACCAACCGGAAAACTGACATGATAAAAGCGCGTTTATCTACAATGAAAAGAGCACAATAAGCAACAAAGTAAATAAAAGTAAAAAGCACCAGCTAGTGACATTGACAGCCCATGGTTAAGAAAGTTTACTTCATACCAGGAAGCGGCGGACTGCAAACCTCCAACTGCTTTGCCGCACAGGGCCACACTGCTAGTTAATGTGCTCATGTGTATCACAGAGGGCACTAGCGCCGCCAACCACATAGCGGGAAAAGTTACAGACATTGTCGCGCGTATCCAAAGATAACGGGAATGACTGAGGCCCCTGTTACACATTACAATCATATAAACTATAAAATACTTCAGAGTAAAAATCGTCAAAACCTAACAGACTAGTTGCAAGAGCATATACGAGGTGTCTCGTAACTGTAACTCCAGGATGAATAAACATGCACTCGTAAACTAGACATTGTGTCCTTGAAGGGCAATCAGACTTCGACACTATACTGAAACATATTAACTCCAAGGGATAATTCAGGATGTGTTGCCTCTTTACCTCTCTGTGTAGACTTTAAAATTATTAGCTATACCTGTTACGGAGTAGCCACAATAACGTTAAGTGGCTACTTAAAGACGACTTCGAATTCCTCAGACTTGATACCAAACTCCCTGCCAGTCTGCTCCACATTCCTGGCACGACAACTATCGCAACTGATGCAGGATACACCAGCAGCGTCGACCTCTCACAAGCTACTCCTCTGTATATACAAGTCGTTGGCCAAGATTCTGTGCCATAAAGATCAGTGACTTTATCTTTTTTGTCCTTTGCCTTTTGCCTATTTTCTGTGAAATCAGGCCAAAGTATGGTATCCTATGGTAGCCAATGAACTCGTCTTCCCCTTCGTTCAACTTACGTAGTGTGATTTCATTACCATTTGACCTCTGACTATTCCTAGTGAAGCTCGTGGTCGTGCGGTAGCGTTCTCACTTCCCGCGCCCGGGTTCCCGGGTTCGATTCCCGGCGGGATCAGGGATTTTCTCTGCCTCGTGATGACTGCGTGTTGTGTGCTGTCCTTAGGTTAGTTAGATTTAAGTAGTTCTAAGTTCTAGGGGACTGTGACCATAGATGTTAAGTCCCATAGTGCTCAGAGCCATTCCTAGTGAATCCTTTTTCAGGCTGGGTACCATTGTTATTCATTAATTCATTAGTATCGTATCATTTGGCATCTGCAATGTGCGGAATACACTGAAATTCTCAGTCACGTGTCTTCTTATACAAGTGCACAATGTGAAGGCGGTATAATACTCACCTAAATGCAGCCATCTTATACGCAAAGCGATGATTACAACTGCAGTGTATAACAGTTTCCATCATTGCAGCCTTTCTAAAAATGTCATACTCAACCCTTGTACCCCGTAAGGAAATGTTTGCTCACGAATGCAAAATACACCTGTATAACAGCTAGGCTAATACATCTTTGACAAATGACAGCGCACTAATAACGATTAAGAAACAGCTAAAATTTTTTTTAGTAAAGCTATGAAGCAACGAAGGCAGAAGCAACGCCAAACTGGAAAACTAATTCTAACCATGAAGAAACCGCCCCATGAACACAAATATGATCTAATTCTTCAGGATTTCCCGGCGAGGTGTTGATTAATCTTTCCTGCACGATATTTCAACTGCGTGACTGCCAGTCTTCTTCAGTTGAAATATCGTGCAGGAAAGACGCCAATAAGTGGCAGAAACCCTATTAATCAACACAAATATGATCTGTTTACAATACTGGGAGCACGTGCTGTTATGCCGGCAACTACACTGCCAAGCAAGTATCGAGAGCCCGTGCAGCCATAGTAAGAAAAGACTCACAAGGCCCTAAAACGTAACTAACTGATGGCTAAGACTTAAATAAAATAATCAATTAATAATACAGGTTGCGCCTCGGTTATTAGTGGGAGGAATTTTATCGGTGATGTAATGAAGCATTTACAGTGGCTATCTGGCTGTTATTCCCAGTTCTATGGAACTCTTAATTACGTTCAACGCCTCGGTTACGATTAACAAGATTTTTTATCGGTAAGCTCAGTTATGGTGCAATATGTTATGAGTTACAATTTATACCCCTCACCACCCCCTGAAGCACAGTTATGGTCCTGTGCTCCATAGTACAATCGGTGTATGTCTTCCTATTGTTATTTTTAATTTATTCGTTTATTATGGCCATTAACAGCAATTTAATCTGATACAATTCGTAATGTCCCCAGATTGTCTGCTAATGCCTATCTTGTACATATGAGACTGTTTTTTCTGTTCTTTTTTGGTAAAAGTGTGATCCGATTTTCTGAACTACCGCTTCCTGACATGGCCACATACAATTGACCATGGGAAAAATATTCTGATTATAAATCAATTCCAACTTGTTTGAATTTCAGCCTTTTTTTACTGTTGTTGCAAACGACACTTTGACTGACAAATGAAGTACCTTCAGATGAATGGGTAAATCACTTGGGACCGCTTGTGCATCTCTCCAGATGCTGAACGCATGAGGACAGTCGCTTCAACGACATTAGTTCTCACAGTTTTAATCTGCAAACGGATATCATTATAAAGTTTGTCGGCCGGCCGAAGTGGCCGTGCGGTTAAAGGCGCTGCAGTCTGGAACCGCAAGACCGCTACGGCCGCAGGTTCGAATCCTGCCTCGGGCATGGATGTTTGTGATGTCCTTAGGTTAGTTAGGTTTAACTAGTGCTAAGTTCTAGTGGACTAATGACCTCAGCAGTTGAGTCCCATAGTGCTCAGAGCCAAGCCATAAAGTTTGTCCGGCCCCGGTAGCTGAACGGTCAGCGTGACAGAATGTCAATCCTAAGGTCCCGGGTTCGATTCCCGGCTCAGGGACTGGGTGTTGTGTTGTCCTAATCATCATCATTTCATCCCCATCGACGCACAGGTCGCCGAAGTGGCGTCAACTCGAAAGACCTGCACCAGGCGAACGGTCTACCCGACGGGAGGCCCTAGCCACACGACATTTCATTTCATTATAAAGTTTCGGAGGATTGACATAGCGTATTTTACTGCATGAACGCAGACTTTAAGCCTCAAACTGTGTGTGGGAAAGTAAGTCGGTTTCACTGGAGTAAGAAGTTATTGTGGATACTGAACTGCATCTTCAGTGGCGGCCGCAGTATCGATTCACTGCTATTTCCTGCGCTGTACTACTACTGTCTATAAAATAATATTGTTTATTTGAGGCCCAGTGTTTCTCTGTTTAATTCACACCGTCAGGTGGCTTGCGGAGTATGGATGTAGATGTAGATGTAGAAATCGTAGACCTATGGATTCAGTAAAATATCATTGACGTTAGGACAAACTTTAGCAATTAGGGAATCAATTATTGGGATAATATTACCAAGTTTATCATCGACAATGTATGATAAAGCCATCAGATTAGCCTCGCGAGGTGGCCGTGCGGTCGTGGGCACCTTGCCACGGTTCGCGCGTCTGCCCCCGTCGGAGGTTCGAGTCCTCCCTGGTGCATTGGTATGTGTGCTATCCTTAGCGTAAGTTAGATTAAGATTAGATTAAGATTATCCGACAAGTGAGATATACAAAAGCAAATTTATCTTAGAGCTCGCCTCGTGGCATGCACTATTGCTTCGTGGAAGGCTTGTACGCCAAGGGCCTTGCCGCAGTGGTAGCACCGGTTCCCGTCAGATCACCGAAGTTAAGCGCTGTCGGGCTGGGCTAGCACTTGGGTGGGTGCCCATTCGGTCTGCCGAGCGCTGTTGGCAAGCGGGGTGCACTCAACCCTTGTAAGGCAAGCTGAGGAGCTACTTGATTGAGAAGTATCGGCTCCGGTCTCGTAAACTGACTTTCGGCCGGGATTGCGGTGTGCTGACCACATATCCCTCCACATCCGGAACCAGTGACGCCTGTGGGCTGAGGATGAGACGGCGGCCGGTCGGTACTGTTGGGCCTTCCAAGGCCTTTTCGGACGGGGACTAGATTTTAGCTTTTGAAGTGTTGTTTATCACAAGACGATAACTAAATTGCGTCAGAAAGAACGACTGGCAGACATCATTTTTCTTCTAAATTAGTAGGGACGATACAGTTGGTCTAATTGTTTAATTGCCCAGATACCACAGTTAAAACCGACTGCGAGGAAGAAATCAAAATAGCACTTTTTCACAGTACACACACATGGAAAAAAATTGCAACACCAAAAAATAATTAGTGCAGAGTAGTCAAATTTCGGGACCACAATTGTCTAGATAACGTATTTAAGTGAATAACATAGCAAGATCAGAGGTTAATGTAAGTATGAGATAAGCCATTGCAAATGGGAAATACCGATACGTTAATAACCGGTGTAACCGCCAGAATGTTGAATGCATACACGCAAACGTGCACGCCCGATGTTGTACAGGTGCCGAATGCCAGTTTGTGCGATGGAGTTCCACGGCTGTTGCAATTGGTTAGTCATTAGAGGGACGGTTAATGCAGTTTGTGGATGACGCTGGAGTTGTCGTTCGATGATGTCCCATATGTCATCGACTGGAGACAGATCTGGTGATCAAGCAAGCTAAGGAAACATGTCGACACCCTCTAGAGCATGTTGGGTTACAACAGCGGTTTGTGGACAAGAGTTATCCCGTTGGATAAGACGCCTGGAAAGCTGTTTGACTGACGTACAAATATGGGTGGCCTAACTAAGAGATGGTGCCATACGAAATCCCACCACAGACCATAGCTCGAGGTGTATGTCCAGTGTGTCTAGCACCCCAGACATATTGGTTGCAGTTGGTCTCGTTTTAACCAACAGATTGCATCACTGGCACCGAAGCACAACCGGTTTTCATCAGAGAACACACGAAAACTCAACCCTGCCCTCCAGGGAGCTCTCGCTTGACACCACTGAAGTCACAAATGGTGGTGGTTTGGGGTCAGTGGAACACAAGCTACAGGGCGTCTGGCTCGGTGTTATCCTTGAAGTTACCGATTTGTAGCAGTTAGTTTTGTTACGCCAACTGCTCCTCATATTGCTGCTGCAGATGCAATATGATGCGCCAGAGCAATACACCGAACGCGATGGTCTTACCTGTAGTTGTGGCACTTGGTCGTCAGGAGACCAGTTTTCTTCCGACAGTAAATTCTCGTGAACACCTCTGCCAGCAGTCATGTAGAGCGGCTACATTGCTGCCAAGTCTTCCTACAATATCGTAGAAGGAACATCCAGTTTCTCGTAGCCCTATTGCACGACCTCGTTCTAACTCAGTGAGGTGTTGACAACGGCGTCTTGTCGCCTTAAAGGCATTCTTGACTAACATTAGCCCACCACGTCCAACCTCAAAGGTAAGAAACGCTCACGACCGTTACAGTGTGTATTTAAAGCAGAAGTTATTCACATCCTCATAGTGGCGCTACTACCGCCAGTCTTACTTGACTGGAGCGAAATTTGAATAGACATCATCTTTTAGATGTAGAAATACAACTACCGACTTCTGTTTATGTCTCACAAATTCTTCTTGGTGTTGCGGTTTTTTTCCCATGAGGATCAAAAAGTCAGTATAAATTTGAAAACTTAATAAACCACGGAATAATGTAGATAGAGAGGTAAAAATTGACACACATGCTTGTAATGACATGGGGTTTTATTAGAACCACCCCATATTGTTAGACACGTGAAAGATCTCTTGCGTGAGTCTTTGGTGATGATCATGCCCTCAGCCGCCACTTTCGTCATGCTTGGCCTCCCAGGCCCCCAGACCTCAGTCCGTGCGATTATTGGCTTTGGGGTTACCTGAAGTCGCAAGTGTATCGTGATGGACCAACATCTCTAGGGATGCTGAAAGACAACATCCGACGCCAATGCCTCACCATAACTCCGGGATTGCTTTACAGTGCTGTTCACAACATTATTCCTCGACTACAGCTATTGTTGAGGAATGATGGTGGACATATTGAGCATTTCCTGTGAAGAACATTACCTTTGCTTTGTCTTACTTTGTTATGCTAATTATTGCTATTCTGATCGGATGAAGCGCTATCTGTCGGACATTTTTTGAACTTTTGTATTTTTTTTGTTCTAATAAAACCCCATGTCATTCCAAGCATCTTTGCAATTTGTAGCTCTCTTCTACATTATATGTATATAATAAGCGTTTCAGACATTTTCTGACCACCCTGTGTATAGCTCGGATACAGTGTCGTTGTGTGGAAGCTACTGGGCGATACATTTACAAAACATTTATAGATTTACAAAACATTTATTAACATCGTTTAAGGAACATACATGGGTACATAGAGCATTCAACAAGATTACTTACAGCATGATTCCCAGTCATGACTTGTTTTACTCAAATAAAAAAAAGAAACAGTTAACATTATTGATTGGCGGCACTAGGCCACGTAGTATGTTTTTAACAAAACTTACAAGATATTCTTTAATTACATCGAGGCACTAGCTACAAATAATTTAAAAAAAAAAGCTACGTAACAACAACATACATGACATCTACACCTAAAACCAATGGTTACACCTTCAGATCTGCGAAGTGGCCAGCCGCTGTATTACGTTCAATCTAAGCCATTAGTACAAGCGACTACATAATAAGTAAGCACTGCAATGGTTACACAATACCAAACAGTAGCCCCTTTAAAATTTATTAAGTGAGCAAAGTTTGTGAACTACAAAACATGGACATCAGCCCCTTCAACAAAGCGTAGGAGGTTTAAAGACAATTTGCTTACGACAAATAAAGTTTTTACACCAAAATTGCATTGTGAATTGGCGAAAAGTGTAAAGCTCAAATTTAGCAAGATTTCCAAAATTATCTGGAACCTTACACTTTTAAAATTACAAGACACATGACCAATACTGAACCAAGATGCATTACAAAACACATTTACAAATACGGCCTGCAAATGACGTAAACTTCGGGCACTAGCACTCCCTGAAATTTTCCCCGAAGAAGCCCAAATCTATGGCACAGTGTGGTTAGTCAAACCCCCGCACCAGCCAATTTGAACTACACGTTAATAGGCCGATTTCCTTAAGCGCTATTAGGTGAGTAACAAAAGCAAAGATAATTGCGATTTGAAATCAACAACCACATTGAGCAACATGAAAACTGTTTGTTCCCTTAAAATTTAACAATTATATGGTGCTTTGAGGTTTTTATCATTAAAGAGAATGATCTTTCAGTTTGAGCTCAACAACCCGATAAAGCAATGCGACAACTGTTGTTCCTCTTAAAGTAAAACCACTTAATTCTGAGCTTTATTTACTTGTCATCCAAGAGAACGTCTCACAAGTTTTTTCCTCTTTGAAATGATGAAACAAGAATACGTAATCACTTACAGTACCTTGATTCGAAATCCATCTTTTCAGCACTCGGGAATCAAAATTACATTACCCACTCTGTTGCAGAGGGTCAGCCGTCTGTAAGCACAAGCCATCAGCTGATAACATCAAGCAAGCACAACACTCAGGACGTTTCGTTGCTTACATATAACCCTTCCTGCTTCTACAACAGATAACAAAAAGAAAAGCTAATCCACTCTGGAGCATGAAAGACAGCACCCGCCACACTTCTCGAAGCACGGGCAAATAAAATTTTCAACACACAGTTAACGTAGTGGATTGAAGTAGAACACAGCAACAACTCAAAAACTCGTAGTGCATTCCCAGCCGGGCAAAGGCACCTCACTGGTCCACTTTCGCCGTTCTCCGGGACATCAAAACAACTACAAAATACCGACTTGCCGAGGTGCGGCAGCGTCTACCGCACGTAATTCCGTCAAACCTCCTTACATGGAACCTCTCTCGTTACGGCCCACATCTCACTGTTCAAGAGCACGGACAGAGGACTTTTTCTATGCTCGGAACGAGTACGACCTCTGACTTTAGCCGCATCGATACAACTACACGGTCGTTTGATAGATCCAATCGATACGCACACATCAGCCCCCCCGCCCCAAGGCGAAATTCTGGTGGCGGGAGGGGGAAAGTTGTAAGGACCTCTGGCGTTACTCCCCAGCCGCCCCCATCTTTTCCTTTCCACTAAGTACTAAGTGTAATCTGGCTTAAATGAGCCGTTGTGTCTGCGCTTCCTCAACCAAAAAATTGAGCGGGGGAAGAACTTTGACAACGGTATATGGACCTACATGCCCTGCAGTAATTTTTCTGTCAGCCCCTGTTCCTCTTTGCTCTGGCCCCAGACATTCCGGACATACTCCGTATCACCCATCGTCAAGGATACCGCGCGGGTCCTTGAGATCGTCTGCATTTACGCGCTCAGGCAAAAGATCGTTGATGGATCACAAACTGCTCAACAGAGTACTAATTTGGTGACCTAGCATGAGCTCAGCAGGTGTCATCTTATGAGCCTCATAACAGGCATTATTCAACGCTAAAGGCAACCAGGATTGATTCCACCTCCCCTGATTCCCAGAGAGATATATGAGAGCCTACTTAGGATTACGATTAATACGTTCAGCAAACGACGGCATAGGATGGTATGCTGAAATGGTCACATTTTTTACGCCCTCATTAAAACTAAATCTGCGGTAGTCACGGGAAATAAATGCCCGAGCATCATCACTTACCAGGACGCGAGGAGGACCAAAACTCGCGAATACCGATGAGAGCAACCACTTGTTTATTTCAGTGGTGGTTTCTTTACTCGGAATCAACCAGGTAAAGCGCGTGAAAGCGACCGCCACCACCAGAACAAATCGGTTAACTTTTCTAGTGTGCGGTAGAGGGCAAGAAAATCTATGAACAGCTTATTTAATGGCTGGAACTCCCTGGTGGATTGAAACAGTCCCTTTTTCACGACCGTGTTGGGCTTACACTGCTTCACCGATTTTCATACGAGTCTTATGCGCCCCGAGGTAACCTCCGCATAGTGACTCAAGGAAATATTAAATACTGCCGGCGCCAGACTGCAAGGTAAACAGATTTAAATTTTCGGTCGTACCTAGTTCGATAGCACAGGACCAGTCTTTCGATAGAATGTTTCTTTACCGATCGCCCTTCTTTCAGCTCCTTCAGGATGTCCCGGAGATCATCATCCTTTTCCTGTTCTTGTTTAATGTCTCGAAATAAGGCCGGTATTTGGCCTAAAACGGCTGCCGCCACGAAACTAGTGAGAACTTTCTCATCTCTGATAGCTCCCGGTGCCTCAAGATCTACATGAGATGGTTCTTCGACTCCTTACTCGATCATACGGATTTACATATCTGTCACCTGATTGCCGGCCGCGGTGGTCTCGCGGTTCTAGGCGCGCAGTCCGGAACCGCGCGACTGCTACGGTCGCAGGTTCGAATCCTGCCTCGGGCAAGGATGTGTGTTATGTCCTTAGGTTAGTTAGGTTTAAGTAGTTCTAAGTTCTAGGGGACTGATGACCACAGCTGTTAAGTCCCACAGTGCTCAGAGCCATTTGAACCATTTGGCACCTGATTCCATGTACCCCTGATACGTTTTACGTCAAACTGCAAGACTGATATACGCACTGCCCAACGCGCTATCCTGACAGTTTTACGAGGCCTTTCCAGGACCCATCCAAACGCCTGGTTGTCGGTTTCTACCGTAAACGTTTGGTGTTCGAGATGGCATTTGAACCTTTCTACAGCAAACAGCACAGCCAGTGCCTACAAATCGTACACAGAATGCCTCAGTTAGGGACCTGCTAGCGCCATACAGGACAATGGCCTACGTTCCCCGCGTTGTTCCTGCATGAACGCCGCTGCAGTGCCCGTGTTCGACGCATCAGCTTGGACAGTAAAAGGAGAGACTCCAAAGCCGCCTGTTGGCTCGTCCCATTCTTACTTTACGCTTTTACGTCTCAACTGATTAAGGGGCAAGGCTAATCTAGCAAAATCAGGCACGAATGTTCTAAAAGAAATTTGCCGTACCGACAAAACGAGCCACAGCCTTATTATTACAAGGTACGGGAGAGGTACGGTGTCCTAAAAAGCATATGTTCTGCCTGGTTAACGTTATCTTGCTAGGGTTGACAGTGAGACCTGCTTTGCCTAGCCGAGTCAAAGCTTCCCTGATATGTTCGAGATGCTCATCGAAGTTGCTGTTATATACTGCCACATCATCCATATAATTGTAGACTGATTTAAACTAAGTCATCCAGCACAGAGTCCAATAAACGGGACTAGATGGCCACCTTAGTGGCAACACCGAATAGCACTCTAATGTATCCATACAAGTTTCAACATGTACAAATGGCGGTTACCTGTTTAGATTCTTCAGTTAAGGATATCTGGTAATATGCTTGATTTAAATCTAATACGGTAAACCCACGTGCCCCCGCAAACCGGGAGCAGATCACTTAAAGGTACTGATTTTAGTACAACCTTCTGGTTGAGAACTCTTTAGTCTACTGTTGGGCTGAACCAATTTCTCTTAGGTTTCGGAAACAAAAACATTGGAGACGCGTACAGTGATACAGGTGGCCTAATTATCCCTTCCTTAAATAAAACCGAGCGAGGTGGCGCAGTGGTTAGACACTGGACTCGCATTCGGGAGGACGACGGTTCAATCTAGCGTCCGGCCATCCTGATTTAGGTTTTCCGTGATTTCCCTAAATCACTGCAGGCAAATGCCGGGATGTTTCCTCTGAAAGGGCACGGCCGACTTCCTTCCCCATCCTTCCCTAATCCGATGAGACCGATGACCACGCTGTCTGGCCTCCTTCCCCAAACCAACCAACCAACCTTAAATAAACGACTTACTATCTCCCGCAGCCGTTTCATGTTAGGAGGCGGTAATCGATAGAAGCTTGCCTATCCGTTTATTTTGTCCTTAACACAAAAGTTCTCGGTTATAAACTCAGGAGATTGTTGCAACAAGTTCACTATTCGCTTAGCCATATCCACTGACAAATGCTTAACAACAAATCCCATCAGAATTCTCAACATGACCAACACGGGAGAAACCCTTGCCGAAAGAATTTTATCTTGACCTCAGGGTAGAATTTAAAACGTAGTTCTCCTTTAGAATAATCAAGAACACAGCGGGTGTGAACTAAAAAATTACATCCCTGTAAACATTCCAGCGTGAGGTTCTTAGCCATCCAAAATTTCCATGGCCACTTAAACTCTCCAACCCTCAGTTTACCCTGGAACTGATCTTTGACCACCAGCATATCATCTCCGATAGAACGACACTCCTCTTTAACATTTTGCAATGGCGGCAGGCCGGCAATATCCTTATGCCTATGACACCAGCCACAGTCAAGCAATGACACACTACTACCGGAATCAACCAATCTGCACACAGGTTCCTTTCCCACGGCGGCGCATAAAAATTGCAATGGATTTGTGATAAGTGCGCGTATCTTACGGTAGCCACGAGGCGGCAATTGAGTCCTCTGTCCCCGTGAGTGGCTTCGACTTCAGCTATCCGTACCATCTGCGTGCGGCCCCTTACAATCCTTAACAAAGTGGCGCTCACTCCCGCACCAAAAACATACGTCTCACTCCAGCTGCGATTAGTCTGCTCAGTCGCCATGCTTTGATTAATTTTCGTGGACGAGCAAACCCTTTGCCTTTATTCATCCCCGTGCTTGGCGTTGTCAGAAAATGGTTTTGGCTTATCCGTAAACATGACCCGTGTTCGATCTTGCAGACGCATCCCTTCAAGTACCCACCGCCTCCCTTCAGAAATATCCATACGTAAAGCTAACACAGCCATTATTACTCACTCAAGATAATCGGCCAATGTTTCATGTCCGTTCTGCAGCCAATAAAAGCATTCCTCAACCTAATCTCTCCGCCTCCGCAGACTCAAACACCCAATTAAAATATGCTCTCTCAGACATAAAAATTACCGTTTTTCAACCATTACTTCAGCAATTAACATTCTTACTTGTCCCTCAGCTAAAGCATAAATCATCTGAAGCACCAACTCATCTGATACTTGCAACAAGCGGCTTGTTCTTGCAATCGAACAGTGAACCACAACACTTGTTTAATATGTACAATGTCCTTAACCGACGGAACACCAGTACCTTGAATTACTGCCACCAGAGGGTTCGGAAGTTTGTTAAACTGACTTGACAAATTATCTACTCTACTGTTGACTTCTTGCTCTGTAGGTATTACCTCGTCATCACCTTCGCTTTCTTCCTGCTACATCAAGAATGCTAAATGCTTTGGTACAGAAATTACTCCTCCCAGCTGGGCCTGTATATGTAACGATGCTGCTTTGCGACCTTTGTACGACTGACATAGGTCACTAACTCTGTTGGCAACGTGGGCAGACGCAGTAACTGAGCACGAGACGGCCGGGTACGTTCTAATAATTCAACAGCCTCCCTAAGTACGCCAAGCAAGACAGTATGCGCGGTACTCACCTATCCCACGGTTTGAAACGCGATGGGGAAAGGTTTATCTAACGCGCCTCGAAACCGATGACACAATTCAACCACTCTGCCCTCCTCCGCCTCTCCGCGTATTCGGAGCTGATCCTGCAAGCTATCTTTACGTAAATACTTCAGAGTGGGTACTGGCCTAGTTGTCACGGTTGAGAACACTGCAAACACGTTAGTAGAAATAACACTTGTTTGTACAATGCAAATAACATACAAGAACTTAACTAGCGTAAGTATTTAACTGGCATTAAACTTTGAATCTTCAGTACCAGGGTATGCAACCATCCAGCAAAAACCACGCCTAACTACCATTGACAGAAGGAGGAGCGGTCGAGGTTGGTGAAGGTAGATGAAATTACTTTGGAACTAATTATCCTTTTACAGCCATTAAAGCGGGATAGCTTGGATACAGTGATTCTTGAGTAGAAAGCCACTAGACGATAGACTTACAAAACATTTATTAACGTCTTTTAAGGAACATACATCTGTACTTAGAGCATTCAACAAGATTACTTATATCGTGATTCCAAAACATGAATTGTTTTCTCAAAAATAAATAAATAAATAAATAAATAAATAAATAAAATAAGCAAAAAACAGTTAACCAGTTAACATTACTGGTTGGCGGCACTAAGCCACTTAGAAGGTTCTTAACAAAACTAGCATGATTACATCCCGGCACTAGCCACAAACATTTAAAAAAAGGTAATAACATGTAATGACATCTTGACCTAAGACCAATGGTTAGAGCATCACAATTTTGAAATGGCCACCCACTGTATTGTCTTCGACCTAAGACTAAACCAACGGCCACTAGCCCATGCGACTAGATAATATGTATGCACTACAATGGTTGCACAATGCTAAACAGTAGCCACTTTAAAATTTATTACTTAACGGAGCAAAATCTATGAACTACAAAACATAGGCACTTCAGCAAAGCATAGGAAGTTTAAAGACAAATAAAATTTTTACGCCAAAACTGCATGAACACCGACTATCCCTTGGGAACTAACGACCTAAAACTTAAATCTCAAATTTGGCATGTTTTCCAAAACTACCTGAGATCAAACCCTTTTAAAAATACAAGTCACCTGACCAATAGTGAACCAAGATAAATTACAACACATATTTTTAGATATGGATTGTAAATGACAAACTTCGGGCACTAGCCCTCCTTGAAATTTTCCCCGAAGCATCTCAAATCTATCGCATAATGTGGTTATTTAAACTCTGGGCTCAGCCAGTTTCAACGACAGATTAATAGATCAATTTTCCTTACGCGCTTTTATGTAATTAATAAGACTAAAGATAATTTTAGTTTGAACTCAACAGCCGTATTGAGCAACACGAAAACAGTCGGTTTCCTTAAAATTTAACACTTATATTGCTGGTTTGTGTTTTTGTCATTAAAGAGAATGATCATTCCGTTTCAGCTCAACAACCCAATTAAGCAACATGAAAACTGTTTGTTCCTTTTCAAATTTAGCCACTTAATTTTGAGCTTTACGTACTTTCCATCCAAGAGAATAACTCACAGCTTTACTCTAGGAAATGATGAAGTACCTTGAGCCTTTATCCACCTTTTCTGCACTCGAGAATCAAAATTATACTACACACTCCGTTGCAGATGGTTTACCATCGCGTTTTGCAGTCAGCATAGAAATCGACCGCACACACACACACACACACACACACACACACACACACACACACACACACACACACACACATGGAGCTCATAAAAAGCGTCACGGCCACGGTGGCCGAGCGGTTCTAGGCGCTTCAGTCTGGAACCGCGCGACTGCAACGGTCGCAGGTTCGAATCCTGCCTCGGGTATGGATGTGTGTGATGTCCTTAGGTTAGTTAGGTTTAAGTAGTTCTAAGTTCTAGGGGACTGATGACCTCAGATGTTAAGTCCCGTAGTGCTCAGAGCCATTTTTACTCATCGAAACAACAAAAATAAGTCCATCAAACATGGGTCTGGAAATGCATTCTGTGTGAGATAAATCCAGTGAACATGGGTTCGTAAATGCATGCTTTCTGCGATAAAGACGTGTTTACAGCTGGTGTTCAACGTGGCGTCCGTTCTTGACAATGCACCCCTCTACCCCCCGATGTAAAGAATGATGCTCCCTTTGAAATATACCCGGTTGTTGTTGTCGTACCTGCTGGCACGCATTCAAGACGCGATCCTCTAGTGTCCGTACATCTTTGACTGTCGGTGAATAGAACAATTCATTCAAGTTTCCCCATAACCAAAAGCTAGGGGATTGGTGTGCGCCCCCTCTCCTCCTCTCCCCCCCCCCCCCCCCCCCCCCGCCAATCGCCAACCAATCAGACGGTTCTGAAATATTTGCATCAGATGTTTTCACACAATGTAACGAAAGTGTGCTGGTATGCCATCATGCACGAACCACATTTGTGTTCGCTGCTGCGATGGTACAGTCTCCAGCAAGGTAGGCAGTACATTATTGTGAGAGTCCAGATGATGCGGCCCAGTTAACCTTTATGTTAGCACGTATGGCCCTATTAGTCTATCGCCATAGCCATTTCACTGTTCTTCTCGAATATGAGCCTTTGCTACATTTTTAATAATATATAATCTTAAATCCCTGAAATCATAATGAGCGTTCCCAGAATGAGATTTCCACCCTGCAGCGGAGTGTGCGCTGATATGAAACTTCCTGGCAGATTAAAACTGTATGCCGGACCGAGACTCGAACTCGGGACCTTTGCTTTTCGCGGGCAAGTACTCTACTAACTGAGCTACCCAAGTTTCATATCAGTGCACACTCCGCTGCAGAGTGAAAATCTCATTCTGGAAACATCCCAAGGCTGCGGCTAAGCCATGTCTCCGCAATATCCTTTCTTTCAGGAGTGCTAGTTCTGCAAGGTTCGCAGGAGAGCTTCTGTAAAGTTTAGAAGGTAGGAGACGAGGTACTGGCAGAAGTAAAGCTGTGAGGACTGGGCATGAGTCGAGCTTGGGTAGCTCAGTTGGTAGAGTACTTGCCCGCGAAAAGTCCCGAGTTCGAGTCTCGGTCCGGCACACAGTTTTAATCTGCCAGGAAGTTTCATAATGAGCGTTGATAGTTAGGACACACACAGTCCTCATACGCATTAGTCTGCGGTCGTAGAAAGAATTAAAACACGGAAGTTTTTTGCCCTCTTGACAACGTACTGAGATAGCCTGGTACTGTGCCTGCCTTCTTGACTGTTAAGTACTGGTTTGTCATCTATACCGGTGAAATTGATCGCTCTCCTTGCTCGTAAATTCGTGTAAAATTCTTGGTCACGGACAGTCTCCCTTTCGAAGGATGTACGCACGTTATCTGATTGTAAGTTTCACTCCTTTCCTTCTTTCTGCACATTCCATATTTCTATTTGATGATGCTAAGTTTATATAAACAAAACAAACGCCTTGTATGTATTTTATTAAGAAATAAAAAGTTCTCATTAGCACTAAGAACACTCGCAAGATACTCGTTTCGAAAGTGTGTCATTGCTGCGGTTTGTTGCGCATTTTATAAATTACAACCACGTTTGCCCACAGGCCGTGCCTACTGACACACATTACTGCGACGACCCTCAACTCAGAGGTAGTCTCACCGAACCTGGACAAAGAAATAAATTTTCAACATCTGTACGTGGCCAGTGTGGTGGCGACAGGTCTATAGGTCTATAATATCTGCTATGTAAAGTAACATAGCAGGTCTATAATTGTGTGCATCCCTATGTAATTGTGTGCATCTGTCCTAGGGCCCTTCTTAAAACGGGAATGACCTGCGCTTTCTTCCAGTCGCTAGGTACCCTTAATTGCATAAGTGATTTACGAAAAATTACTAGAAGGGGAGCAAGTTCTTTCCCATAATTTTTGTAGAATTTTACAAGTATCTCACCTGGTCCTGACGCCTTTCCGCTGCTAAGCGACTGTAATCGTTTTTCTATTTTGCGATCGGTTATCTCAAATCCGCCATTTTGACGTTGGTATGACGACTGAAAGGAGGAACCATGTTACGATCTTCCGCGGTGAAACAATTTTGGAAGACCGAATTCAGTATTTAGGCCTTCTCTCTGTCATCTTCCCTTTCGGTGCCAGTGTAGTCACAGAGTGAATGAATAGATGATTTTGACCCACGTTCTGATTTTACATAAGGTCAAAACCTCGTAAGGTTTTTACTCAGATTGGCTGACAAAATTTTGCTTTCGAAGTCATTGAACGCTTCTCTCATTGCTCTCCTTAAGCTCATTGTAGCTTCGTTCAGCTTTTGTTTGGCAGGTAGGTTTTTATTTTCTTGAACCTGAGGTGAAGTTCTCTTTGTTTACGTAGCAGGTTTCTAACATGGCTATTACATCATGGTAGGTCCTTCCCACCCCTTAGCATATTGCTCGGAACACATTTATCTAGAACATATTGCACGACTCCTATCAATTTTTTCCACTTGTTTTCCACATCTTCGTCCTCATCACCGAATGTTTGGTGCTGATTGCTCAGATACTCCGAAAATTATATCCTGTCACTCTTGTTATGCAAAAATATCTTCCTGCCTTTCTTAACATTCTTTGTCAGACTCGTTGCCATAGAAGCTACCACTTCCTTATGATCACTGATTCCTTCCTCTATGTTAGCTGATTCGATAGGTTCAGGTCTGTTTGTTGCCAGGAGGTCCAAGACGTTACCCTCACAAGTTGGTTCTCTAGCTATCTGCTCAAAGTAATTTTTGGACAAGACATACAGAACATCTCGCGAAGAGACCATGAGGATAAAATCAGAGAGATTAGAGCCCACACAGAAGCATACCGACAATCCTTCTTTCCACGAACAATACGAGACTGGAATAGAAGGGAGAACCGATAGAGGTACTCAGTGTAACCTCCGCCACAAACCGTCAGGTGGCTTGCGGAGTATGGATGTAGATGTAAATGTAGAATGTCACACGAATGTCTCTGGCACCAGGTTCGATAGTAGACACTCCCAGTGTATATCTGTCGAGTTGAAGTCACCCCCTATTACAACGGCACGATCAGGAAAATTACTAACGATATTCTGTAAGTTCTGTCCGTAGCACTGTACCAATAGAGCTCCTGAGCCAGGTGGTCTATAAAAGCATCCGATTATATTTTTTGACCGATCTTTGATACTTAACTTCACCCACATCAATTCACAATCGGAATCCGTGACAAGCTCGCTATATTTTATCGAATTCTTCGCTGCAATAAACAATCTGCAATCATTGGTGACTAACCTACCCTTGCGATAAATATTTCAGTCTGAACTAAGGATCTCGTTGTCACTGACGTCCGGTTTCAACCGACTTTCTGTTCCTGATACTGTCGTTGCTTTATAACCTCCAGCAAGCGATACTAATTCTGAGATCTTTTCTTGAATGCTCCTGCAGTTTACTAAAATCATATGAACTTTTTGTGCCTCTCATTAACGAACGTTCTCTGAAGACATTGTGGCTAATTTATCAGGAAAATAGTCATTGATCCCAAGAGAAGGTTTCTCTAATCTATAAAATGCCCCATGTGCACGCCACACGTACTCCGCTACCCTAGTAGCCGCTTCCTGCGTGTAGTGCACGCCTGACCTATTAAGGGGAACCCTGAAATTTTGTACCCGATGGTGAAGGTCGAGAAACTCGCATCCGATACCGTCGCAGAGTCGTCTGAGCCTCTGGTTTACTCCACGATCTGCTAACACCAAGTGTTCCCTATCTTAACACTCTGAAACATCGCTCTTTCTGTCAAAGCGGGAATCTTACCAGCCACTAGAAGCAGACGTTGCGAGTTTCGTCCAGCAAAACTTTAGTAATAAGGTTGAACAAACTCCTACTCTTGTGGATCTCTACATTATTAAGTAATAGCGTTGTAGGGTGGAGACGAAGCCAGGAGATTCCACTCACTTCATGACATGATTCTGCTGCTGCCAAATACTAGAGCTCTCACGCAGACAGCAACGCTTGTTTTAGAAATTTAAACACATCGTTATTCCGCAGCGTGGCCACTGAGGCGATTAGAATGTCTCACGCTGGCCCTTGGAAAGCAATACCTGGCTAGATTTTTATCTTCCTAAAAGGCTTCTTCGAACTTGATATTTTTTTCGGTAGGAGGCTGTTTCGTCCACTGCGTGGAGCGCGGGGGTGTGGGAAGTGAATGCTGTGTCCATTATCTGCTCTAAAACCCAGCCCTAGACACTGAACATTCTTGGTTCAGCGCGTTCCTTTTCAAAACACTCTTACCTTTTGTGAAGTACACGACTAGCCATTAAAATTGCTACACCACGAACATGACGTGCTACAGACGCGAAATTTAACCGACAGGAAGAAGATGCTGTGATACGCAAATGATTAGCTTTTCACAGCATTCACACAAGGTTGGCACCGGTGGCGACACCTACAACGTGCTGACATCAGGAAAGTTTCCAATCGATTTCTCATACACAAACAGCAGTTGACCGGCGTTGCCTGCTGAAACGTTGTTGTGATGCCTGGTGTAAGGAGGAGAAATGCGTACCATCACGTTTCCGACTTTGATAAAGGTCGGATTGTAGCCTATCGCGATTGCGGTTTATAGTATCGCGACATTGCTGCTCGCGTTGTTCGAGATCCAATGACTGTTAGCAGAATATGGAATCGGTGGGATCAGGAGGGTAATACGGAACGCCGTGCTGGATCCCAACGGCCTCGCATCAGTAGCAGTCGAGATGACAGACATCTTATCCGTATGGCTGTAACGGATCGTGCAGCCACGTCTCGATCCCTGAGCCAACAGATGGGGACGTTTGCAAGACAACAACCATCTCCACGAACAGTTCGACGACGTTTTCAGCAGCATGGACTATCAGCTCGGTGACCATGGCTGCGGTTATCCTTGACGCTGCATCACAGGCAGGGGCGCCTGCAATGGTGTACTCAACGTCGAAGGTGGGTGCACGAATGGCAAAACGTCATTTTTTCGGATGAATCCGGGTTCTGATTACAACATCATGATGGTCGCATCCGTGTTTGGCGACATAGCGGTGAACGCACATTGGGAGCATGTATTCGTCATCGCCATACTGGCGTATCACCCGGCGTGATAGTATGGGGTGCCATTGGTTACACGTCTCGGTCACCTCTTGTTCGCATTGACGACACTTTGAACAGTGGACGTTACATTTCAGATGTGTTACGACCCGTGGCTCTACCCTTGATTCGATTCCTGCAAAACCGTACATTTCAACAGGATAATGCACGACCGCATGTTGCAGGTTCTGTACGGGCCTTTCTGGATGCAGAAAATGTTCGACTGCTGCCCTGGCCAGGACATTCTCCAGGTCTCTCAACAACTGAAAACGTCTGGTCAATGGTGGCCGAGCGACTGGCTCGTCACAATACGCCAGTCACTACTCTTGATGAACTGTGATACCGTGTTGAAGCTGCATGGGCAGCTGTACCTGTACACGCCATCCAAGCTCTGCTGGACTCAATGTCCAGGTGTATTAAGGCCGTTATTACGGCCAGAAGTGGTTATTCTGGGTAATGATTTCTCAGGATCTATGCGCCCAAATTGCGTGAAAATGTAATCACAAGTCAGTTATTGTATAATATATTTGTCCAATGAATACCCGTTCATCATCTGCATTTCTACTTGGTGTAACTATTTTAATGGGCAGTAGTGTATTTAGTAGGTTCTCAATTCGGCAAATCCTCACCGTAAAGAACATGTTGCGTGGTAGTTGAAGGCAAAATCTGCCGTGTAACAGTATGAGATCACAGATACAAAGGAGCAGGCTTCGACACTCAGTTGATATCAGGGTTGTTGTTTGGTCTCTTATCGCTTCTTGCGTCTGCGACAATGATTTGAATACATGAAAAATGTGATGTTGCTGCGCGTTTTGGATATCTCGCTGAACTATAAGTCCTTCTGTAAACGGATGGGTAAATCATTTCAGAGATATAAATCAAGGGCATAACTATCTCCAATATGTCAATGCCTAATAAACCAGTGTTCGAATCAGTCTTCGCTTGGAGGACAGCTTTACATTATTTCTCAGTGATTCGCAGATAATTAACTGCAAATGTGACTCACCTCTAGAGCAACGTAATTCGAGTGTAGTGCTCGAGAGAGCACGTTAAGTGTTTCAGAGGAGTTGTAACGGATGTGCGGATACATAGAAAAGTAATGTTGAACGTCGTGAATTTGAAACAAATAGTTAAATTTTGGGGTTCCATACCTTAATCGGCAAAAACGGAACCCTTATAGGATCACACTGTTTTCCTCTGTCTGGCTGCCCGACAGTTAAGCCACTTTTCTCAGCAATGAGTAGAGGTATCAAGTTGAAATTTATGTCGCATATTAAGGTCTATGGTCTCTTGACGGTGTAAAAAGCTGAAGCTTCCAAAACAATTCAATCAAAAAATGCGGCCATTATGTCACATACTTTGAAACTCACAAACTCACTCATCAAGACCTTTAGGTACTTCTCACTGACCTACAATCATGAAATTTGGCGAGCGGCAAGATTTCTCAGTAAAAGGTTCAAATGGATCATATGGCCCTAAGCACTGTGGGACTTAACATCTGATGTCCTCAGTGCCCTAGACTTAGAACTATCTAAACCTAGCTAACCTAAGGACATCACACACATCCATGCCCGAGGCAGGACTCAAACCTGCGACCGTAGCAGCAGCGCGGTCCGGACTGAAGCGCCTAGAACCGCTCGGCCACAGCGGCCGGGGCAGTAAAAGGAAAAAGTCCGAAAATTGTTAACAGGAAAAAAAAGTCTTTGTCATTTGTTATCCGACTGACAGCCTTCTTTTAAGACCTCTTTTTCTCAGGAACGGATAGACATATCAAAATGAAATTTGTGTCACATACTAAGGTCTACGGTCACTTGGCGGTGTAAGAAATTGAACCATCTAAGTCAATGCAATCAAAAGATACAGTCATTTATGTCACATATTTTGATACAAACTCACAATTCAAAATCTGTAGGTTACTTCCCATTGTGTTAGATTCAAGAAATTTGGCAAATAACAAGGTTTCACAATACAAGTAAGGAAAAAAATCTGAAAATTGTTAATTTGTAATTATGTCACACAAAAATGTTTTGGTTGTTTGTTATCCGATCGTCTGTTTGTCTGTTAGGATCCCTTTTTCTCAGGAATGGGTAGACCATGTCTTGCCTGCATCGGCATCTATAGCAGGCAAAAATCGTCGACATTTTCGGCTCCCAGGATGGATGAACTATCTGATCATGTAATCACGTTTGTATGGAATGCCCCGTGCGCGAGTTCTGCTCGCATTTATCCGGGTTTTTTTTTTTTTTTTTTTTTTTTTTTTTTTTTTTCATGTCTTTGAACTGATTTCAGAGATATTTAACGGTCAACGCATTTCACCTACGCTGTCAAAAAGGCGTTTCTTGACCACCTGAATAATTTTCTCTTACTAAACAAATTTCTTAGTCAAGGAAATACTGTATTTACAGGTCTCAGCTTACTTCTAGGTAGCTGCATTTTTAATGTTAGTGAGAGTCGCTGTTGATTGTTACAATTGATTGTTTCTGATAATGATTCTGCGTCATTTGACCCGTCAAAGATTTCTGTCGACAGTCTCTTTGACCCTTGTCTTACATACAGAACTAGCTGAAAGACGATGAAAAGAAGGAAAGTCCTCTTACAGGAACTGGCGTTTCAATGATTCATAAAATGTTTCCTGGCTGATACTGACTCATCAAAGATTTCACTCTGAATAACAGACAGAAATTACAACAGAGCATATTTACTAAATTTAACACTTACGATCTCTTCTATACTGCTTCCAGTATCACAGTGCTTCGCAGCATTGCAGGTAAGACCTTTCGGATACAATATCTTTTGTTTAAGTCAGGAAGTATCTCAGTCCCAGTAATAAAAGTTTCATTTTTACATAGAACAGTTTCAATGTCTCACTTGCTCTGCGCGATGTCTTAGAATTCTTAGTAGCCGCGAACCTTAGAGTACAGATC